>NC_136737.1:14007933-14197933 GCF_936440315.1 Barbus barbus
AAGTGTTGTGCACATTAATCTAACTGCAAATTTTATCTAATTAAAACATTATTAAAAACTATAATATTTTGGATAAATTATTTTTTCATTCAGTCCAGAACACACTCCCTTCATATATGAAATGGTGTTTGAGTGTGAGGTGCGCTGTAAGAAAACAAGAAAAGCTCCACAGAAAAGCTGAAAAAGCATTGCTTGTTAAGTTTATTATTTTTAATATCATGGTCGTGACCCTGCACCCCAGAACCTCAATGACCTGAGGGCAGCCCTTTAAGAAGAGTGGGATGCTGTGCCTCCCCAGACAATAAGTCAGTTTGCAAAAGTTGAATATCCCTAACTTTTTGTGAGTAGTACATGTCATTTTTTGCATTATACTCCAGTATAAATTGAGTATTAAAGTATGCTATTCACAATAATTGCCAAGTGATTATTTGACATTTTGTACTATTATTATCTGTTTATTTACCTCATTAGGAATATCCACATACTGCAAGAAATGCAGTAATTGTGGTATGTTTTACCGATACCAGGACTGGATGCATGGGCTTCACAACTTTAATGATAAAGTGCTGCTAAGCATCTTTCTATGCATCTTCATAAGGAATTCTGTTCAGGTTTTGTTTCTGAAATTTAAAATACATTAGGCTCAAGATTGTTCAACTTAATCTAGCACTGATATATGTTCTCATGACTGTTCTCACTCAGGATCATGTGTCAGTTGGAAGGGTGCGTTCCATATTGCAAAAGACAACACGCGTGCCTTACCCAAAGGAGACAGAGTTTCTTCAGGCATATTTACATTTTGAGGCACTAACTCACCATGATTATGCCTTTTCGTGTCTAAAATGTGGACATCATCCTCCAGTTGTTGTAATGGACTTACATAAAAAGGGAGTGTTAAACATGGCAGGTAAACAATCATAGTTTTTTGTCATTTTCTATTTGCAGTTAATTTGTGTTAATTTAATTTTGTTTCTTTATCCAGTCAGTGACATAAGTGAGCCAACTGAAACCTTCAATGGAGAGGTGAATTCCGAGGAGTTCTGGGAGACTTTCAATGGAGAGGATTGCAACTGGCTTGTTGAGGAGTAAGTTGCAAAAAGACAATTAGGCTATCATGTGCAATAATGTAAACAACTTCCTTGTCTCTTGTACATATACTAGTTGAGTTCATTGCATCAGTGGTTCCCAACCACGTTCCTGGAGGCCCACCAACACTGCTCATTTTGCATCTCTCCATTGTCTGATACAAACATTTCTGATCTTGGAGTCTCTACTAATGAGCTGATGATCTGAATCGGGTGTGTTTGATTAAGGAGATATGGAAAACATGCAGTGTTGGGGGGCCTCCAGGAATGTGGTTGAGAACCACTGCATTACACATGTATTTCCACATCTAAACAAAATGCCTTGTTTCAAGAATTTGTTTCACTACATTATTTTCTGTATGATTTTAGTTGGAGACACAAATCCTTACACTTTGAAACCCAATTATGAGAACTGGGCCCCATGGATCGGCCCCCATGGATCGGCAGACACACACGCAGGTCACCATCTGTGATAAACACAGAGTGGAAGAAAGTGCAGACCACAAATACACTAGACAACATCGCTGAAATAGACATGACAGAAGAGAGACTCAGTGATGAATTAATGAAGCTAAAGGTATGCACCAGCTCAGTATAAATCTCTATAGCCTCTTATAATTTGCAGTTGATTAAAAATGGTGATGGTTGACCAGTAATGAAACAATCACTATGCAGGTCTAAATCAGTTGTTACCTTCTAGTCGTAGTTAGAACTAACACACAAAGAGCTAGTTTCATATTGTAATGTAATATCAAACATATGTGTGCTTTACCAGGTTGCAGACATTGGAAAACTCTGCAAGGCCTGTGGAGTTGGCACTGAAGGATCAAAGACTGATCTTCTATCCAGACTGAGAGAAGAAATGCAAAACAGAACTGCATACGACAAGACTTTTTCAAAAAGTTTGGGGAGCATCAGGTATATGGTGGGCTCTGTGAGTTCAAATGTACATGTTCTGAAAGTTAATGAATTTCATTCACTAAACAAACTATACTCCTCTTTGTCAGGTGGATGGGCAGCCATTTTATGCCCTTGTAGTCTGTCCTTTTGTTGGAGAAATTCCCACCAAGGTGTTTGACTCTTTCTTTCTTTCTTTCTCTCTTTCTTTCTTTCTTTCTTTCTTTCTTTCTTTCTTTCTTTCTTTCTTTCTTTCATTTTCCTTGTTATTAGTCCTTTTCTAAAAAATAATGACAAGGATGGCAAAATGCCTTTACAGTTAGTGTGACTTTTAGTTGTCATATCTTCATGCAATGAAACTTGATATACTGTATTATTAATGTGTTTTTATGTCATAAATTTATCAAGATCGGTCATGGAAATCCAGCAAAGAAAGAGACGGCGGACTGACAAGCCACACAAAACTGGTATGATCTATTTTGTTTGAGGTGCTCTATTATTTATAGTAAATGTTGACTGTCATTTACTGATGTTCTTCATTTGTCCCTTCATAGTGGGATGAAAAAAACGGGAAAACGGGGAAAAAAAACCGTTGACCAACCCCTGAACATACAGGAGGCATGTATTTGTTATTACTCAATTTATAAAATGCAAGGGAATCATTATAAACAAGAAGTTCAGATTATGTTTTGTTCATGTATAGCTTCCTCCGCTGGTCCTTCGTGAAATCTTACTAGAGGTTGTGCTTCAAGATGGTGATGTTGCAATTGGCTCCCTTGCCCTCACCTGCAGGTGCTTCAACAGCATTGTGAGCATGGAAAGTTTCCGCCGAGAGGCTCACTTTTGGTGGTTGGACAGTAAGTTTTATTAGTGTCACTGTTTGGTTAATCACAGCTCTCTCTCTGTTTTTTCTCAGTTATGTATGGTTGAATATTAAGACAATGATGAGGTCAGCTGACAACCTTTTTTTTTTCAGGTGTCGTGAACTGATTTCACAAACCTGTACAGGGTTCCATACAGTCTATCCAGATGTCTCCATTGTGAGACTACATACAAAGACTGTGGTGAAGGCTACAGAGGAAGAGGGCAAAGAGGTGTGATGCAGGGGTTCTTTGGCTCTGATGACTTCCAAGGATACTGCGCAAGCGACTGTTTCTATGAGGCTGGAGGAAGCATCTAATGTTTCATGCAATGTGTTCCTCATGTTTGAACTTGCCACATTTATTGCTTATTTTATTTTATTGGATTCTCTCTTTTTTACTATTACATTAAGTAGAGAATGCTGCATTTATCAATATAGTTTTTCATCATATTGGTTACAGTATCTATATGGTCAATAAAGTGATGCTAATGTTTAAAGTTTTCAGAGTCATTATTCTAAGTTAACACATTTTACCTTAATTTAAAGGTCAATACGTTTTACTTTATATATCATTTAATGTAAGCTACAAATATCAGTCATTACATATAAATATCATATTTTGAAAAATACAGATGAGAAAGACCAATACAATCATTTTCACCATTGCTTTACAATAGGATTTGGTAACTTTATTGGAAATTGCTATTAATTTTCCTTGTTAATCACCGTTACAACTTGATTTATGTTGTGTTGTTCACACACACACACACACAAAACGAAAATAAAACAGTAATGTAATTATAAATAGTTGAGTAATAAAGTAATTTTTTTTTTTATAATAAAAAAATATTATTATTATTTAAAATATTAAAATATTATTTTTTTAGAATATTATAAAATATAATACACACTCACAGGCTATTATGTACAAGATCTGTATCTTATAACATAAGAACGGGAAATTTGGTTTATGAAAGAATTCCATATTAAAGATCTCTCAGTAGTTTAATGTAACACTTTTAAAAAAAAAAAGAAAATAGGTACTGTAGCCTGTATTTTATACACATATTTTATTTTGACATAAATGCTGTCGCGATATCGACATAATAGTAAAAATCAAGAAAAAGCGAGAAATAATAACGCATTTCCGCTTCTGAAAGGGCTTCCGTACGGGTTTGATTGGATGGTTGGAAAATGCCTAGACCGGTTTGAAAACGCCCAATAATTGGGAAACACCTTCTTCTTGTTCCGCAGAGACCTATATTTGGGTCCAGTCAGCCAAGTCCAACAGGCGTGTATTCTGCAAATGACGTCAGAGCATCCCACCACAGGACATCCACACAGCAGACCTGAGGAAAGCCAAAGAATACCATCAAACACTGAATGTAAGTCATTTTGCATTTATCTTGTTTAATTAATGTCTTCTGTATAAAGCTTCCGTATTTCTATGACTTCTAGTGTTGCGTCTCCATCAAGCATGTGCTTGGAGCAAGAATGATTATTCAAAATAAATAATTATACAAAATAAACAACGACGCAGAGTTGCAGTTGATTTAATGCCAGACTTATTGAACACATTAATCACAGAAACCTATTAACATTAATCACAGTTTTACAAACACAGGCATGTGTTTGTAAAACAGTATATATTTTATATTTCCTAATGTACATAAAATGTGTTTTATTCATTACAGCTCATGAACATACTTTAAAACAAGATGAAAACATTAAAAGCAAAGTTCAAGAAGTCAGAGGTAAGAGCCTGTCACGTGCTAAGCATGCCAGTCTTCTTAAGTATGTTAAGTAGCCATTATGTTTCCAAAACTGTTATATATAGTATCTTTGTTGTTAGATATCTTGAGTATTGTAGTGGCTTGTTGCTTTGTATGATCAAACGTGTTTTAGCAGTAGAAGAGCAGGCCAGCCTGCAGCCGGCACCTGTAACCAGAGACCTCTACTAGTGTTCAATTATTGAAACACATTCATTCACTCACTCACAGACTCAGTATATGATGTATTCTGCGCTCTTCATTGTTAGATGCTTTTATGGACCTTCATCTTCACTAATATTCATAATACATTATGTTTTGGATCTAAGCCCACTGTGTAAAGGCAAAATCCACCATTCTAGTATTCTGAATGAAGCCTGTGTGTTTTTCCCTGTCTGAGGTTGTGTTGGGATGCACAGATAGATGAGCCACTGTAGGGGAGAGAAAGTGAGCTGGATGTTTTCTCTTTGGTATTATTCTAACCAAACTTCATGTCTGGGTTAGATGTCTGCTGTTGGTGGGGTCAGAAAGTCAAAGAAAGATATGTGTGTGTTATAAAAGTTTTATTTGTCTGAATGCGTGGGAAAAAACAAATAAAACTTATTTTATATTTTAATTCCTTTATATTTTGCATAAAGGAAATTAAACACTTTTTTTCCATAGTTTCTATTATTCTCAGTGGTGATTCTCAATAGATAAAATATAATGCAATATATTTTTTATGCATTACAGTAGATAAATATTAAACATAAAACCATATTACTATTTACTAATGTAAACTAACATGCGTATATATACACGATGGATGGTTGTAATTGTTTGTACTGCCTTTAGTTTATCCTGTACACATATATATATATATATATATATATATATATATATATATATATATATATGTGTGTGTGTGTGTGCGACCCTGGACCACAAAGCCAGTCATAAGGGGCAATTGTTCAAAATTAAGATTTATACATCATCTGAAAGCTGAATAAATAAGCTTTCTATTGATGTGTGGTTTGTTAGGATAGGACAATATTTAGCCGAGATACAACTATTTGAATATCTGGAATCTGAGGGTGCAAAAAACTCAAAAATATTATAGTAATATTAAAATATTATGATTTTTATAATTTTATTATAAAATATTATAAAAAAAAATACAAATATTATAATCAATATATTTTAAAATAGCTTTTAAAGTTGTCCAAATGAAGTTCTTAGCCATTCATATTACTAATCAAAAATTAAGTTTTGATATATTTACAGTAGGAAATTCACTAAATATCTTCATGGAACATGATCTTTACTTAATATCCTAATGATTTTTGGCATAAAAAAAAAATCAATAATTTTGACCCATAGAATGTATTGTTGGCTATTGCTACAAATATACCCCAGCGACTTAAGACTGCTTTTGTGCTCCAGGGTTACATATATGAATATAAAAATACATATAAATATTAAATACATATAAGTCATAATAAATATACATATATAAAATAAATATATAAATATACATTTTATTTATAATTGTTTTTTTATTTGTAAATAATTGTAAATAAATTTATTTTTTTTAATTGTAATTTTAAATATGTAAATATATATATATATATATATATACTGTATGTTATTTATTAATATTTTTGAATATATATATTTTTATAAATATTAAATTTTATTTATAAATAAATATTCTTATTCATTTTTAATTTTTTTGTTGTTGTAATTTTGTTATTTGTTTTTGTCATTTTTATTATTATTTTCACTTAAAATTGTCATTTAAGTTCTTTAAAGTTCTCCATCTTATTTATATTTTATTTAATTTCAGCATTGACAAAAACAAATGTCAATGCTGAAATTATTTTTAGTGTTAATAAGCAATAACAACACAGATTTATTTATTTATTTATTTTTGCAAATTCTTATTGCGAAAATTGGAATTGAAGTTTTCATGATCCAGTCAAATCCTTCATGAGGTTTAGAATCCAATCCTGACCTACATTTGTTCATTGCTGAATGTTTAAGTCGAAACATGTCACATTACAGAAATAAAATATGTTAACCAACCGGCCCAGTTCTCCTCTAAAATTAAAGTTCAAAAGAGCATTTCATCAGACAAAAATATTGCTACGCCTTTATGTGAAAAAGATGAGTCATCAATATTTATAACAAGAAAACTGTATCAACATGCCAATATTTGCTAAAGCTAGTTTTGTCAACTTTTAGGAGTGAGTTCGCATATAAATGACCTCAAAGCTAACAGACATTGACTAAAAACCACAATATTGTTATATATAAACATCTGTATGGCATCACAGGAAGTGATTCAATCAGACTGACTTAGCATAAAAGTGATACACTAGTGTGCACTAGACACTGGGAGGGGTTGCAGAACCCAAACTGTGTGTATTTTTATACCTCCATTTAGTCTGATTGCTGACTGTGTATTTCTCCGTTGTGTTTGCTGAGTTCTCACCCCTTGATGCTAATACAGTAGCTTTGGGATCAGAGAACGATTAGCCGAGACGTGAGACGTCAGGAACAGTGAGGATGGTAAAATATATGGTGGTTGCAGAGAAGTGAGACAGAATTGGGATAGAGAGTAAAAAAGAAGGACAACGGGACGGGGAGGTGTGTGTGTGCCAGGCAGTGACTGCAGTGTGTCGTATATCTCTGCAGACAGCAGAACAGGACGGCATAGCAAGAGTTGCACACGACAAAACTGCATTTGCAGGACAGATTTCAGCAATCGGATATATAATCAGAGTTGTGTCTTTAGTAGCGTTTAGACCTTCGTGTTACAGACAGATTAGATACAAAGTCATAACCTTGGCTGTTTTATGAGGGCTTTGGTAGCATGAGGAGTAGTCGTGTTCAGGTTGAGTTCGTTTAAACTTTTTTGCGAAAGTATTTATTGTGCTTGTTGAGAGCACATAGTGTGGATGGGTCGTGGAAAGAAGCAGAGGTTTCATACATCCTCTGAGCTCTATGGATCCTCATGTCATCTTTAGCCCAATGAAAAGCTTCTGCATGTGTTACGGCGTGATTACGGTATGTACAGCCCCTGCTTGTGAGGGTATACATGGAGACGTTGTGTTTTGTAGTAAAAATATCAATAAAAACATTAAAACAAGATAAATGTTGCCGAATGTAGCAAGAAAACATAAGCAAAATGACCTATTAATAGTAATAAAATTATCAATAAAATGAACCTATTAAAAATTACTTATTAATTTGTTTTAGGTAAATTGTGGCTGTGTGATAATAATATGTTCCATAATCAGATTAAAACAAGAGAATGAATAAGTACAACACAGTCATGATTTAAATAAAACAAGAGAATGTGTTTTTCAATGTGGTCGCGATTTAACTAAAACTAGGGAACAAATTTGTGCAACATGTTCGTGATTTAATGTGGTCGCAATATAACTAAAACAAGGGAATGAGTTTGTAAAATGTGGTCACAATTTAAGTTAAATATGAACGAGTTAGTAAAAAATGGTAATGATTTCACTAAAACAAGGGAACGAATTTGTATAACATGGTTATGATTTAATGTGGTCGTGATTTAACTAAAACGAGCAAACAAATGTGTACAGTGTGGTCACAACTCAACTACAATAAAGGACCAAATTAGTACAGCACGGTCACGATTTATTGTGGTCACAGGGTAACTAACGAGAAAATTAATTTGAAAATGTGCGCACAATTTAATTAAAACAAATAAACGAATTAGTAAAACATGGTCGCTATTTAACTAAAACAAGGGAATGAATTTGTACAATGTGGTCGCGATTTAACTAAAACTAAGTACAAGTTAGTACAACATGTTCACGATTTAACTAAAATGAGGGAACGAATTTGTACAATGTGTTCACAATTTAATTAAAATATGGGAACAAATTAGTATAACATGGTCACGATTTAATATGTAACTAAAACGAGAAAATGAATTTGAAAAACATGCTCACAAATTAACTTAAAGGAATGAACGAGTTAGTAAAACAGTCGCAATTTAACTAAAACAAAGGAACGAATTTGTAAAACATGGTCGCGATTTAATGTGGTCACAATTTAAGTCAAATGAGGGAACTAATTTGTTCAGTGTGTTCACAATTTAACTTGAATGAACGAGTTAGTAAAACATAGTCGTGGTTGAACTAAAACAAGGGAACAGATTTGTACAATGTGGTTGCGATTTAATGAAAACTAAGTACAAGTTAATACAACATGTTCACGATTTATCTAAAAGGAGGGAACTAGTTAGTAAAACATGGTTGCGATGTATCTAAAAAAGGAAACAAATTAGTACAAAGCCATCACAATTTGACTAAAATGAGGAAATGGTGTCACAAAATAATTAGTAGTGGGACCAAATTCTTAATTTGGTGCTGCTATATCTGTATTTGTAAATATTTTGTTGTTTTGGATGATGTGACATTTACACTTCTAGTGGTAATGAGACAATGAGAGTTTGTTAGTTTTTTTACAAATTTTTTTATTAATATTGTTTTAAAAACTTAAAAAATATTAAGAAAATATTTTTTTGTTATTTGAAGAATTTCACGATTTAAAAGCTATGCAGTATTTTTTGGTCAAAGATGGAATGTATAATATTGAAAAAAATATGTGTGTGTGTGTTAAAATAAGTTATGTGTGTTCTAATTTTAGAGTCAGGACTGGAGTAAGACAGATGACAGATTGTTGCAGGCTGTAGAACAGAATGATCCAGAAAAAGTTGCCACGCTGCTGGTGAAGAAAGGTCTCTGTCCGTCCAAACTGGACTCGGAGGGCAAATCAGCGTGAGTGGACCTCTGATTTCAACTTATGACATAGTCTTGCCAAAAATATTGTAAATATATTTAATTACTTGATAAAAACTAGCACATGAACAATGAAAGAAATTGCTGAATTCACAGGTTCCATCTTTGTGTGTCTCGAGGTCGGTTGGACTGTCTGGAGGTCATCCTCGCTCATGGGGTGGACATCAATGTAACAGACGGCACTGGTAAGGTTGAGTGTACTAGTTTTACTAATAGAAGTTCTTATTGGTCTCAAAGTGATTTATTAATTTCTCTCTGTAGGGTTTAATGCTCTGCATCTTGCTGCTAAGAATGGACAGTCAGATTGTCTAAAGAGGCTTCTTCAGGTAGGAGTCATGAATACAGTCCCAGAGTCCTAGAAAGAGCCAATGCTGATTTGATGCTAAAGTATAGTTATTATGTTTATTCTGTAGGAGAGGATGCCTGTTGATGCCACAGACAGTTTTGGGAGGACGTCCTTACACCATGCTGGTAATAAAAACTCGTCCAGTATTCAAACGTTTGAACATTACAGTTTTAGATGTAACACGAGGCTGTTGCTGGTTCAGATGTTATTCTGTCTTTGTCTTTGTGCAGCTGTAAGTGGCTGCTTGTCTTGCACTGAGATTCTGTGGGACTTCAAAGCCAACCTTGATGTTCAAGATGGAGTAAGTTCAATTGAACACAACACAAAGTAGAAAGATTGTACATTTGGCAGTAGATTTTATCTGAAGTAACATTCAGGATATACTTTTATTAGTATGCATGTATCCATTGGGACACTAAGAAGTATGCACCAAATGTTGAGTACAGCGAGTTGAAAATTTTGTTTTAAAAGGATTAACTTATTGTATTCTCATAGGATGGGTCAACTCCATTGATCCTGGGTGCCCAGATGAGCAGAGTCGAAATTTGTGCCATCCTTTTGGAACGAGGAGCCAATCCTAATATACAGGACAACCAGGGCAGGTTGGATATGCTTTAAACAGCTTGTATGCAAAATAAGTGCACAAAACATTTAAAATTTAGTTACAGTTTTATTTTATTATTATTATTTTTATCAAATTGGAAAATACTGCATGGTTTAAATCAGTGTTGTTATTGAAAACTAATTAAAAAACATTTTCATTAATTGAAATAAAGCCGCAATAAGATATACATATTAGATGGGGAAAAAATATATTAAAAAACATAAATGAAAATGTTGAAATGTTGTGTTTGCAACTAACTAAATAAAATAAGCTGAAGTTGAAAATTACTAAAAAAAAAAAAAAAAAATCAATTACATCTAAATAGAAATATTTGGGAGGAAAAACAAAACCTATAAAAATTACAAAAGTAAATTATAAATGATAATATAAAAATAAAATCTACTCCAAAATATTAAAAGCATTACTTTTGCATGTGTGGAAAGCTATCAGATGTGTATTTTTAATTTTATTGTTGTACCTCTCTCTCTCTCTCTCTCTCTCTCTATATATATATATATATATACACACATCAACTTAAACTAAATAACAGTGAGAAATGTTGCCTCAGCAACTAGCTGAAATAAAATAAGTTCAAGTATTTTTTTATATTTTATTTGTTATTTCAGTTAAAGTTTATTTTATTTCAAGTAACAAAAGTCGTTTTTACGGTTTTAGTTTTACTTAACTACAATTACCCTTATATATAATATAATTTTTTACATATATACATATATAATGAAAGTTTTTTTGTTTCTAGTCCTTCAGTTTAAACTCATGTTATTTTCAACAGAAAAAAAACATACTATATACTTTGGAGATTTCATATATTAGACATTTGGGTTTAAACTCATGTTTTTCGAGGCAGATCAGCATTGATGTTGGCCTGTGAGAGTGACAGAATGGAGAATGTTGAGGTGTTATTGAAAGGCGGAGCTAACCCACACCTTACTGATGCCCTGGGACAAAACTCCGCCCACTACAGCATCACCGCCGGCAACCACAACATCACCCAGCTTCTGCAGAGTGTAGGCGTTTCCACAGGTAACCACACACACATCTCATCCTCCCCTTTAATTCCTTCGAGAGAGAGGGACCATCTGGTGGTTCTCTGATGTTTGGCCCCCATTTTCATTTGGATATGCTCGTAATCTGAGAGGAGAGACTAAAAAGCAGATGTTACGTTGGGTCAGGGGATGAAAACACAGAGAAGTTTGCCAACTCGAGTTACAAAGGTCGATTGGAAACATGTCGCACTGAGTTGGAAATGGATCCCAGTGTTAATAAAGGGCCCCTGTGGTTGTACCACCTGACAGAGTGATAAATGTGCTGCCTGTCTGCTTTTATGTTGCCTCTTTTTTTAATGCAACAGTGAGCGTGTCGTGGGACGGGAAGATTATATATAGTTATGTGTTTGAATGTGGCTTGCAGAGTGTGTTTGGGTAATGGTGTGTGTGTGAGTCTCACCGCACTGCTGTCTGTTTCTTATTTCTGTCCCATGCATTCCCAGCTGCTGAGGGTTCGAGTGAGGAGGTAATTGTCAAAAGAAATGGCCTCTGCCAACACTTTATCACATGCATACAAATAACTAAACCGCAGAAAATCCTCAAGGACACTCAGGGATGAATTATGCTGCTCTAAAATACAAATGTTTCAAAAAATATAGTTTTATTCCTCAGTTTAGAGTAGGGTAACTGCAGTATCCAGACAGATTGATTTAAAGGTGAATGTGGAATTAAAAAAATAATTTTCAAGCCTCCAAACATTTGATTTAAGTAAGTGAGCAGTGCTTTATACATATATCACTATTTTTCTAATGCCTTTATATATATTTGTCTCTGCACATTGGAAAAGAAAAAATATTTAAACATGGAAAAAAATGACAAACTTCCTCTATGCACTTCACCTTTAAGAAGTCATATCAGTAGTTTAAATACAGAAGTGCATTTAACAAATCTAGCTAACACTGCTGCTGCTGCTTTGCTTTCTAACTTGTCCACCATGAAACTCCGCCCACACCAGCAGGCCCCTCCTCCTCCCAATACCCCATCTAGTGGAACCACACCCCTCAAAAGGAAAGCCCCTCCTCCTCCTAAATCTCCTGCTCAGGTACAGTGGGATTCATGAATACCATGAATGAAACGCTATAAAATGGAAAGCATTTTTTTTTTTATGTCTTAAAGGAATAGTACACCCAAAAAGGAAAAATCTGTCATCATTTACTCGCCCTCATGTTGCTCCAAAACTAGGTCTTTTTTTCTGTGGAACACAAAATGTTTTAATAAATAATCACACTGCTCTGTTTCAACATTGAAGAGGTTGTCAAGCTTTCAAAAGGACAAATAAACACCATAAAAGTATGACAGATTTTTCATTTTGATGGAACATGATCTGTTCCTTTAAATGCATGGCACTGTCTTATTCAGTAATAACTGTATAGATTGTTCACACTTGAGAATGTCCAAAAAAATGATGAAGTACAGTTATTCAAAGCACATTCACATTGCAGAGGAAATTGTTCTTAACCTCGTTCTAATGTTAATGAATTTGGAATATTCAAAATTATTATTCTACATAAAACACACCCAAACCATTTCCATATAAGTGCTTTTATGAAAATTTGAAAGCTTTTGATGAATCATGATTTGTTTGTGCAAATGTTCATATGAAGTTTTCAAACAAAAATGAGTGCATACATGGGGCCCTATGAAATCCGTTTTATTTTTTCCCCAAATTCTGTTTATTTTTTCCCCCATTTTTCATTATGTATTCCGCGTTAATGATTAAATTAAATTTTAGTATTTAAAAAAACCTCTAATTAATTGAAATCATGAAACTTGAATGTAACAATTTATCAAGTTATAAAAAAAAAAAAAATGTAATATTAATTTTCAAATTAAATTTTTTTTTTTAAATTCATATATAACTTCATATTTAAATAGCATTAGTTTTACCTTTGTATTCACAGACACGTGTCCACATCACAGTTTGATCAAGTGCACAGCCCTTTTGATTTATTCTTCAAAATTGACAAAATTTCATGAAATTCCACGTTATTTTGTAAATTCCATTTTTATGACTGAATTTCACGATTCCTTACATGTTTTCCACATCACGGAGGTTATAGGGCCCTAGTATCATACAATTGGTTTTTGAATGACATCCATTGTTTTAGTTAAATATGCATGGCTTATGCTTAATAATTCTGCAGGGCCCACCCCCTTCCTCAGACGCCTCAAGCACGCCACCTCCCCCTGTCCCCTCTCAATCACCTGACTCACAGAGCCCCGCCCCACCTTCTCCCGCCCCCAGGACCCAACTTCCCCCATCTGAGAACCTTGTGAGTGACAACCAATATGAAAAACATTTTGCTTGTAATGAATTGTAGCTGTAATTTGGCCAACATAACCTAAAGTCAGCAGTCACAGTACATCATAATAACGTACACATTAAGTAATTTGCGCAGTATTCCATGTGACTATTTCTGCGTTGTGACTATTTATACAATATGTGTTTGTGTGTCAGGTGGAGGTGGAGGATGAGGAAGTCTTTGAAGAGATCCGTAAGCTCAGGCTGGAGAGAGGTCGCTTGCTGCAGAAAATCAAGGTTCTAGAGCAGCAGCAGAGCAGTGCCACCACTGCCCTGGAGGAGGTACTGCGATTCTTTAAAACTGTCAAATTTCAGTGAAAAGTGGCACATTACTTTCAGAAAAAGCTGATTGGCAAAGTCAGGAGTCCAAAAAAAGTCCTATAATGAATATGTAAATATGTGCTGCATGCTTTCCTTTCAATAACAGAAAAACCACACAACAAACAAGTATATGAGGGTCTTAAAGGGACAATTTATTCAAAAATAAAAATCATTTACTCACTCTGATGTTGTTCCAAACCTGTATGAGTTTCTTTTGTCTGCTGAAGCCAACAGATATTTTGTAGAATTTTGGTAGCCAAACTTGTTGACTGTAGCCACTGACTTCCATACAATTATTTTTCATACTATGGAAGTTAATGGCTACCATCAACTGTTTGGTAAACAACATTATTCGAAATATCTCATTTTGTGTTCAACAGAATAAAGAAACTAATACAGGTTTAGAACAACTTGTGGGTGAGTAAATTATGACAGAATTTAAGTTTTGGGGGGATCTATCCCTTTACATTTGTGTGATTTTGTCATATAGCAGTTATCACTAAATATCAAAATGTTCTGCAGCTAAACTCTCTGAGAGAGCGTCTGAGCGAGGTTGAGGCAGAGCGTGACCGACTGCTGGCCGAGCTGGAGGAGTTGAGAGCAGCTCAGGTGAGCGGTGTGACCTGTGATTCTGAAGATGCAGAGGACTCAGATGACATGTTGGACTTTCCAGGTGAGCCAAGAACACTTCCTGTCACAAAAGTGAGTGGAAGAGCTGGAAAAAGGCCTGGAGCAAATTAAGTGGAACTTTTCTGTTCATGTCGCATCAGGAGCAGAGAAGTTACTATCTAAGCAATCACGAGGTCTGGATGCTGATTCGCCGGCTGAGGGCACCTCTCAAGAGAATTCTGCCATGGTAGAGCAGCTTCGCAGAAAAGTGGAGGAACTGACCTCCCAGAATGCCGACCTGGTTCTCAAAGTGCAGGTGGAGTTTCCCTCCTTTGAACACACATGCAGAATGCAAGCAAAGCACTAAATCACAGGCATGCACACACACATACAGAATGCTGACCTCATTGTCTGTGTTTAGATATGTTTTCAGCAGCTTCTTAAAGGTTATTTAGATGGGCACGATAAATATGCACTAACCACATACTGCACCTGACCTGCTTCTTAAAGCCCCATATCTGCTTTAGAGATATAAAGATGGAAACACTAAACACGTGCACTAGTTCAACCTGATGCTGTATATGTAGCTCAGATGTAGATGTTTTTCCTTTTGTATTTTTTGCATTCTCAATAGTCATTCTCATCTCTGTTATTTTTACATTGAAAATATACCCTTAATTTTTTACTTATTTTTAGCTTAATTGTAACAACAATGTCAAAAAATCTAAAAAATACCTTTTTTCATGAGAATAAAATAAAAAATTAAACTTAATAATATATATATATATATATATATAGAGAGAGAGAGAGAGAGAGAGAGAGAGAGTCTCTTATTTATTAGGGGCCAAGCAAAGAAGCAGCATTGGCATCTTTTGTATCCTATAGTGTTCTTCTTCTAATTCTTCCACTCTGGAAATCTAGGGCAGCCCATAGAACCGTATGGTAAAAAATTATGAAATTTGGCACCCTGATAGAGGACAACCTCAACATTAACCACACCCAATTTGGAATCTCTAACTCAAACCCTCTAGCGCCACCAATTGTCCAAATTTGCACTCACGTTTGTGCTTCTAACTTTTGAACCGTAAGGGCTAGAAACAAAAGTTCATGAAAATTGAACCATTTGTCAAAGTGGACATGACGCTTTAGCATATTCAGACCAAACTTGGTGTGCGTTATGACAACCATGATCTGAGGTTACCTGCACAGTTTCAGCACCGTGCCACCTAATGGTCAGGAGAAATGAAAAATGGCTATTTTTGCTTATAAATTCTGAAAGGTTTGGCCAAAAGTCACAAGATTCAGTACAACATATAGAACAATACCCAATTTTCCCATATTGTCCATTTTGGGCATTAGACATTTTGAATTTTGACCAAAAATCATATGTTTTACAACAGCATTGTTGTATCGTCAAGAAACTTATTGTGTGTCTTCAGCACCATGCCCTGAAGGTACTCAAAAAGTTTCAGGCAGCGCCACCTTGTGTTCAAACATATAATGGAATTTAAAAAAATGCTAATTGCTTTTGATTTTTTGATTTTTTTGCCTATTATCATGAAACTAATCTTGATAAATTCATCATGCCGAGAACATTGATACCATAATCGGCCGAACGTCCTGCCCTCCATTTTGACTTTCTCTGAAAACCTACTTTTTCAAACTCCTCCTAAACCACTGGTTTGATTTTCACCAGATTCAACTAATATCATCTTCAGACCATGCTGGCAAAAATTTATGGATTTCATGTAGATAGATGAAGCGGTTTCTGTTTAAGGCATGAAGGAATTTGCTGGAATGATGCCAAACTGCGTCTGAGGCTGTATCTCTGCAAAGCTTTGACATATTGACACCAAACTTTGTATGTGCCATAGGAGTGTTCGATATGACGATTTTTGATCATGGACGATAAAAATGTGTCCATGATCTGCTTTTGAAGAAATATCGTGCTATAGCCCAACAGTATATAGCAATATACTGTACAGCGCGACATACATTCACATCAGTGTTAAGTCAGCGGTAGAGTTACACTCACGGAACACTGCACTTATTTGCAATCACAAAAGTACATAATTTGCGTGTGTTTTAAAGCCTTGCCGGGTTAAACTTTTCATTCACGCGCTGGTCAGACATGCGCTTTTTCCGAGCCCTCACACCTGAAGCGCACGCACTAAAAGGCCTGTCTAAGAGCGCCTGATTACTCAACTAAGTTATCTTTTGAGCTAATACTGTCAAAACACACAAGGTTTACATACAGACTCAGTTGGTTATGTCTAAAATGAAAGTAAACAGCTGAGAGAAACGGATGCGTGCCTGTGTATTAGATGCGTGCAGCTCTTAAAGGGACAGAACTAAACATGCAGCCGACTGTCATTAAAGGGATAGTTCACACAGAATGGCATTAAAGGGATAGTTCACACAGAAATGTAATTCCTGTCATTATTTATTCACTCACGTTGTCCCAAACCTGTATTCATTTGTTTCATGTGCTGAACACAAAAGAAGATATTTTGAAGAATGTGGGTAACCAAACAGTTGCTGGTCCACATTGACTTTGATAGTAGGAAAAAAAAATACTATGGGAGTCACTGTGGACCAGCAACTGTTTGGTTTTCCATTGTAACAAAGTTCGGGGGAAGGAAGGAAGAAGTCGGAGTCGGCGTGACTGAGGCTCGGGTAATTTATTCAATACTTTCAAAAAGAAAACTCTCATGCTCTCCGGCACTTCCAATAAACATAAGTTCACAGCACTTTGGTGGTTCTCTGCAATGCAGCCACAGTTGTCTTCCCCGAGTCCACAGTCTGTCTCTCTTCCCACTTTCTGCCTCTCTGTGGCTTTTACACTCTCTCCACGCCAATCACTGAAAACGAGAAGCAGGTGAATGTCATCTTGCACTTGACCCACTTACTCACCGCTCGTCTCCAACCTCTCTCTCCCGCTGCAGACTCCGCTAACCACGCCCCCCTTACCACATACCCCCACCGCCCGACTCAGGCCGGGGAGCTCAGAAAAATTAGGAGAGTGCAACAGCAGTCCGCCACAAAGAGCAGTCTTTACCTGGGTGAAAGCCTGCTGACACAGCTCTGTCCACTGGACCGGATCTGGTGCTTCCTTTTTAGTGAGGTCAGTCAGTGGGCTGGTGAGGTCCGAATAATTAGACACAAACCTTCTATAATATCCCGCCAGCCCCAGGAACTGCCTCACCTCCTTTTTGGTCTTGGGTCTCAGGCAGGTCGCAACCGCTGCGGTCTTATTAATTTGGGGACGCACCTGCCCGTGGCCCAAGTGGAAGCCCAGATACCTGACCTCCACACGCCCAACCGCACACTTCCTCGGGTTAGCCGTCAGTCCGGCCCGCAAATGCTGCATATGTCGCTGCCAGTTGTTACTATAGATGATGTCATCTAGGTACGCAGCGGCATATGCTGCATGCGGCCGCAGAATTTTATCCATGAGGCGCTGGCCAGCGCCCCGAATAAACCGAACGGAAGTGTAACAAATTGGTGTAATCCGAACGGCATTGTGAAGGCTGTTTTTTTCTTTGGACGATGAACGGTGATAAGGGGATCTGCCAATATCCTTTAGTTAAGTCCAGTGTCGAATAAAATCGAGCTGTGCCCAGCCGATCAAGCAGTTCGTCAACCCACGGCACCTTGCGATAATCCACACAGAATCGTACAGAGCTGTCCGTTTTAGGTACTAAAACTATCGGGCTCACTCCTGTCTGTACGAATCACCTCATAATTAAGATCCTCAACTCACCGTGTGACCTCAAAGGGTCCTTGCCACTTCACGAGTAATTTAGAGCTAGACGTAGGCAGTAATACAAGTACTTTTTCTCCCGGTGCAAATTTACGTAGCCTGGTTCCCCAGTAGTACAGCTGGCTCTGCGGGTCCTGGGCCTGTACCAAATTCTCCATCGACAGCCGGCCCAAAGTGTGGAGTTTTGCTCTCAGGTCCAGCACGTATTGAATTTCATTTCGGCTGTCTGAGGGTCTGTCCTCCCAACTTTCTTTCAGGACGTCCAGCACCCCATGGGGCTGACGACCAAAAAGAAGCTCAAAGGGGGAAACCCCCGTGGAGGCTTGCGGGACCTCCCGCACAGCAAACAAGAGGGGTTTCCAGCCACCTGTCCCAATTTTTGGCGTCTTCGCGGACAAACTTCCGAATAATGGTTTTTAATGTGCGATTAAATCATTCGACCAGACCGTCTGTTTGTGGGTGATAGACGCTGGTGCGAATCGATTTAATGCCCAGCAATTCGTACAGTTCGCGTAACGTCCGTGACATAAACGCCGTGTCTTGATCAGTGAGAATCTCTTTCGGGATTCCCACTCGAGAGATTAATGAAAACAGTGTGTTCGTCACACTTTTTGCTGAAATGTTGTGAAGCGCCACCACTTCTGGGCATCGGATTGCATAGTCCACCAGCACTAATGCAAAGCGATGCCCGCGTGCTGATCGTTCTAATGGCCCAATGAGGTCCATACCAATTCTTTCGAAGGGGACCTGCATTAGAGGAAGAGGGCGCAATGGCGCTTTGGGGAGGCCGGTCGAGTACCAGCTGACATTCATGACAAGCCACGCACCACCTGCGCACATTCTCGTGAATGCCCGGCCAAAAGAATCGGGTCATGAGATGATTTAGTGTTGCTGCCTGCCCTAAATGTCCCGCCATTGGATTACAGTGAGTCGCCTGGAATAGCATTTTCCGACGGCTTTTTGGTACTAACAACTAGGTTGTATCCTGCTTTGTCTGAGCGTCTTGTGTCACTCGGTACAACCGATCCTTCAAAATAGCAAAATAGGGATAGGAGAGGGGACGGGCAGACTGGAGACGCTGACCGTCGATGCTCTGGACCTGTTCAAAAGCCCATTTTAGTGACTCGTCTTGGGACTGTTCCAGGGGAAAATCATCACGTTCAGGGAGGATTAGCCTCTCAGTCGCACTCTCTTCCCCCAGCTCAGTATCCCGTGGCCCTGGTTCAGCCACTCCCACCTGCGCGTCCACGCCCTTCTCCAGCTTTCTCTTTCCACAAGAGACATCCGCACACAAATACCCCAATAATTGACTAAATGCTGGCCAATTTGTTCCCAAAATCAGCGGATGCCGGAGGTGCGGGTTAACTGCCACCTCCACACTATGCTTGTGCCCCCGAAATTGAATAAGCGCGGACATTAGAGAGTACTTCACCACATCCCCGTGTACGCACCGAACCGGAACCATGCCTCGAGCTGAATCAGGCTTTGGTGGATCAAGGTCTGGTTACAACCGGAATCCACCAAAGTGAGATAAGTACCCCCCTTAATACTCACAGGTATTTGGTACAGGCCAGCCTGATCGGGCACAGCCTGTGGGGCATCCGGGACCCGGATCAGTGCCCCCACCTCCATCACTGGGCACTGGTCCATGAAATGCCCTGGGTCCCCGCACCGCCAGCAGGCCGGCCCAGGCCTCCCCGCCGCCCTAGTGACAGGAAGCGGGTCAAGGGACTGACATGGAGAGAGCGGAGAAAAAGGCACGGCTGCGGTACTCAGCCTCAGCAACAGCCTCCGGATGTGGTCCACCCCGTCCCCGGGGTGGAACTCGAGAAGGAAGGCACGGACGGGACCTGGGAAGTGGGACAGAACGAGGGGAAGAAGAGACATTAGGGGAAGAGAGAGAAAGAGAAACAGCTGGCAGGGATTCGCCGACTCCTGGGCACGCCCCCATTTGGTCCTCCGCCAATTGGATGGCCAGGTCTAGCGACGCCGGGCGGTGGCACTGGACCCACTCTGCAGTCTTCTACGGGAGACGGCCGATGAACTGCTCCAGCACCACTCGGTCAAGGATCTGCTCGACGTCACCTCCCCCGGCCAACAGCTATTTGGGGCAGGCGTACCGGAGCTGCTGAACTAGCACAAAGCGCCAGCCAATATCGCCCAGATCCAGCGACCGAAACCTCTGGCGGTGTTGTTCTAGGCTCAGGCCGACCCGCTGGAGGATGGCTTGCTTCAGGTCAGCAAAGACCAGGAGGTTTTGGATGGGCAACTGTTGGGCCGCCACCTGCACCTCCCCCGATAGCCAGTGGCCAGTGGTCTCGTGGCCACCCACATGCCTCGGCCGACTTCTTGAAGAGATCGAGTAAAGCTTCTGGGTCATCCTGTGGCCCCATTTTATTCAGGGGCAGATGCGTGGGGCCAGCTGGGTTTCTTGATGACGGCCCCCTTGCCCGTACCTCCTGGTCCATCCAGCTCCGGAACAGCTCGCGGTCCTCCTGCTGGGCCCGCACAAGAGCGTTGAAAAGACGTTCCTGGTCGCCCCGCATCTCCAGCAGCGCCTGATGATGTTCTTGGTGGAGGCCCGTGAGCGACTGGATCACTTCCGCAAACGGCGAACTTGGCGGTGACTACATGACAGTGGCGGCTGGGCTTCTTCCTTCACGGGTTTCAGCACCAGTATAACAAAGTTCGGGGGAAGGAAGGAAGAAGTCGGAGTCGGCATGACTGAGGCTCGGGTAATTTATTCAATACTTTCAAAAAGAAAGCACTCGTGCTCTCCGACATTTCCAATAAACATAAGTTCACAGCACTTTGGTGGTTCTCTGCAACGCAGCCACAGTTGTCTTCCCTGAGTCCTCAGTCTGTCTCTCTTCCCACTTTCTGCCTCTCTGTGGCTTTTACGCTCTCTTATTTTTATATTTGTTCATTCAATTTCTTGAATGCTCCTGCTAAATAGGCCTATTGTGCCTGAAAATAAAACACTGTTTGTTTTATTTGTATATTATGTATATTTGTAATGTGTATCTTTGTTCTTATTCTTTAATAACAAATATAAAATAATGATAAAGATTTTTATCTTCGCCCACTTTGGCCTAAATATCCACCATTCTTTTTTATATTTTGTAACCTTGAAAGGCTTTGTCTTTATAATATGGAAATTAGTTTGGCTGTACTGCTCAAACAAAATAGTAAAACCAACATGACAAAGAATCGTGATAAAATCATGATATTTCTAAAAAAAAAATCGTGATATGATATTTTTGCCATATCGCCCACCCCTAATGTGCCATTGTCAGATCTAAGATGGCGCTGCAGATGGCAGCTACTGTGCATTGCTCTTCAGTGTTTGTACTGTTTTTGTTTGTTTTTCCTGTTTTTTGTTACTCAAATACGATCAGTTTTACCAGGGATGACCTGCTGAACATTCGGCAGAACACACCACAAAATCTTTTACCGGATTTTGACTACTCGGATGTTTTGCTGGACATTGTAGTTGGCGGAGCCGTAGCTCTGGTCAAACGCTTCAGCGCGGATTTTGAATGCCGTTGCCTAGCATCCATCTGGCGAATCTCCGCTCTCTACCCAACAAAATGGATGAACTCCTTCTGCTCTCCCGGACAAACAAGGATTTTTCTAACTCTGCTGCTCTGTGTTTCACGGAAACCTGGCTAAATGGCGACATACCGGACAGCGTACTACATCTGCCTAATTTCCAGCTGATCGGAGCAGATCGGGACGCAGAATCAATGGGGAAATCGCGCGGCGGCGGGACGTGCTTTTACGTCAATGAGAGGTGGTGTACAGATATAGAAACACTCTTCATTAACTGCAAGCTGTTCTATTCGCTGCGGGAGTTCTGCTCGTTCATTCTCGTGAGTGTCTACATTCCACCGCAAGCGCACGTGAGCACAGCTTTACAGAAACTCGCTGATCTGATCACAGAGAGTGAGCAACAACAACCTGACTCTGTTTTAATCATTCTCTGGGACTTTAATAAAGTAAAAAAAGTTCTCTCCCGCGAACTGCCAAAATACAGACAGCACATCACATGTCCCACCAGAGACAGTAATATACTGGATCACTGTTACACAGCAATAAAGGACGCATATCACTCGGTTCCACAAGCAAATTTAGGACTCTCTGATCACTGTTTGGTTCATCTTATTCCGTCCTACAGGCAGAAACTTAAATCTGCAAAACCTGTATTAAGATCTGTTAAAAGATGGACTAATGAAACAGAGCGGGGTTTACAAGTCTGTTTCTCTCTCACTGATAGGACTGTTTTTGAAAATGCTGCCAATGATCTGGACGAGTTCACAGAGACTGTAACATCTTATATCAGTTTCTGTGAGGATATGTGCATTCCTACCAGGACTCATTTAACCTACAACAATGACAAACCATGGTTCATGGTGCAAAACTCAGACAGCTCCGTCAGGCCAAAGAAGATGCTTACAGAAAGGGGGATAAAGTCTTGTATAGACAGGCCAAATACACAATGGAAAAGGAGATCAGAGTGGCAAAGAGGAATTATTCTGACAAGCTAAGGAACAAATTCTCTTCTGGTGATCCTGCTTCAGTGTGGAAAGTTATGGAAGATATCACCAGTTACAAGTCACCATCCCCCAGCGCTCTGGAGAATCAACAACTGGCAGACGATTTGAATGACTTTTACTGTAGGTTGAAAAAACAACCCACACCCACCCTGAACACCGCTCCACACAACCATTAACACCTCCAGCAACCCCCCTCTCCCCCACACCTACAATTCAAATCAGTGAAGATGACGTGTGCCAGGTCTTCAGAAAGAACAAAAGAAGGAAAGCACCAGGCCCAGACGGTGTGTCACCAGCCTGCTTAAAAACCTGTGCTGATCAGCTGGCCCCCATCTTCACACAGATCTTCAACAGATCACTGGAGCTGTGCAAAGTCCCCTTATGCTTCAAATGCTCCACCATCATCCCCGTCCCAAAGAAACCCAAAATTACTCGACTTAATGACTACAGACCTGTGGCTCTAACATCTGTTGCCATGAAATCATTTGAAAGACTGTTTTTGGCTTATCTGAAGGACATCACTGGACCCCCTGCAGTTTGCCTACAGAGCAAACAGGTCTGTGGATGATGCTGTCAATATGGGACTGCACTTCATCCTGCAGCATCTGGACAGACCAGAGACTTATGTGAGGATCCTGTTTGTGGACTTCAGCTCCGCTTTTAACACCATCATCGTGGACACCCTTCAGAATAAACCGTCTCAGCTCACCTCTCCGTCTGTCAGTGGATCACCAGCTTCCTGTCAGACAGACAGCAGTTAGTAAAGCTTGGTAAATCAACATCCAGCACCCGCACCATCAGCACTGGAGCTCCTTAGGGCTGCGTTCTCTCCCCACTGCTCTTCTCCCTCTACACCAGGGGTGGGCAAACTTTTTGACTCGAGGGCCGCATCAAGTTTTCCACATTAAGTGAGGGGCCGCATAATATGAAGCTTTGATTTATTTAAAAAAAAAAATTAAATTGACACTCACTTACTACTGTACTAGGTATACTTACCTACATGGCAGTTCTATTATTGTACCATCTCTACCTATTTTTATGAGCACTTAATGACACACAGATAAGTTGCATCAGTGTACAAATCAATTAATGTATAAGACACATTTTATCATTTCATTCAGAAATAATGTAAAATAAACGAAACGTTTACAAACATTAGAAACATGTATTTATATTCCCTACACTCCACAAACAATCCTGTAAATCTAGCAGTGTTCAGAATAGAAAAAAAGAACGAAAACATAAGTAAAAAACAAACACAAATGATAGTGGCATTCACTATAAACATATATTATAATCGCCCAGCCTAAATATTTAAAGCGAAACTGAAACGAGCAGCGTGGCTGCTGGAAAATGGACAATACAAACTCAAAACAAACTCACTTGACTTTTCTCATTCATCACCAATCCTAATGTGTACGCTTTGCATTTGACCTTGATTGCTTTATATAAGTCGCCTTGGAAATCGCAGCACATTTCAGATGAAAAAATGCAATTTATAATCCAGAAAAACAGTACTATATCAATTTTCATAAAAATGTGTGTGGAAAACAGAAGAAAGCATATCTTTGCAAGATAAAACGACACATTATTTCCATGTTTTCCCCACAAAATGACAGCACCTGTGAGCAGGAGGATAACACTGGCATTTGTTCTGATACTGGAAAGTCTTTTAATCATTTTTAAAACAGTTCCAATACAAGGCATTTTTCAAAACAAATGAACACTTTCACATTTTTAAAACATGTAACTTATTTACAATGGTGCCACTTTTGTAGTGTATATAGCTATTTTGACTTTTTATTTTGTATTTTGTGTGGCTTGAACGCGGCGTCCGTCAAAAATAAAAAAGAGCTGCTTCTGAAACGCGCCGCAGATCGACTGGAGCGGCAGGACAGTGTAAATCAGGGGTTATATACTGCACTACAGGCTACAGTGCCATCTATTGGATTTTACTGATATTGCATATCGGAACAACTGCATCACGGACTGGATGAAAACGCCCGTAGTTTGCCTACCTCTGCAGTATCGTATCTTTTTTTTTTTTTTATTCCTCGCGGGCCGCAACAGGAGTGATAGCGGGCCGCAGATGGCCCGCGGGCCGTAGTTTGGACACCCCTGCTCTACACCAACGACTACACATCTAAAGACCCCTCTGTCAAGCTCCTGAAATTTGCAGACGACACCACACTGATTGGCCTCATTCAGGATGGTAACGAGTCTGCTTACAGACAGGAGGTTAAAGAGCTGGCTGTATGGTGCAGTCTTAACAACCTGGAGCTGAACACGCTCAAAACTGTGGAGATGATCTTGGACTTCAGGAGAAACCCCCCTGCACTCCCCCCACTCACCATCATGAACAGCACTGTAACAATATGTGGAGTCATTCAGATTCCTGGACACCACCATCTCTCAGGACCTGATGTGGGAGATTCACATTGACTCTATTGTGAAAAAGGCCCAGCAGAGGTTGTACTTCCTTCGCCAGCTGAGGAAGTTCAACCTACCACAGGAGCTGCTGAAACAATTCTACTCTGCCATCATTGAATCCGTCTTCTGCACTTCTATAACTGTCTGGTTCAGCTCAGCTACCAAATCTGACCTCAGAAGACTACGGAGGGTAGTCCGGACTGCTGAGCGAATCATTGGTACAACCCTTCCCACTCTCCAAGAACTGTACTTATCCAGAGTGAGCAAAAGAGTTGGTAAAATCACTCTGAACCCCTCACATCCAGCACACTCCCTCTTTGAACTGTTACCGTCTGGTTGAAGCTACAGAGCTCTGAGAACCAGAACGACCAGACACAGAAACAGTTTCTTCCCTCAGGCAATCCATCTCATGAACACTTGACAATAAAACGCGGAACACACAACTCTATTATTTATTCACCACACTTGCTTACTTTATCTAATTTTTTCATTTCAAATTTGCACATATCAGACCTGTACACACATAATTGTCTAAATTATATATTGTGTTTTTGCTGTTTGGTATATTGCCTATTTGGATATTTGTATTATTCTTTTATTATCTGTGTCCTGTCCTGTTGCTGTCTTTCTGTTGCACTGTGGAGCTTCTGGAATACAAATTCCTCGTATGTGTAAACATACTTGGCCAATAAAGCTCATTCTGGTTCTGATTCACCTCACACTGGCCACACCACATCAATTTGATAACAGCACCACCTATTGGTCAAAAGTGATAAACCATTAAATCATATTACTAGTTGGTTGTATAAATGATTTTTCAGCCATTTTGAGATTATACTTTGACACACAATTCCCAATTCTAATCATATGTTTCATGGTCTTAGTATACAGAGTGCATATTTATAAGGCTAAAGCACAGCTGACATTATAATAGCACTAATCAGATCAGTGTGGTGTACTGCATTCTGTCAAAAATAGCATGGCATGTATGTTAAGTCCTAATATGACATTCTATTTACAAAGCTCTTATGGAAAATGTTTGGGGAACATGTGCAGAAAACTCATGTTTTCTTGTTCAAATGAGCTTAGTAGAAAGTGTTTGTAGCAAATGTATCACTTACAACTGTACATTTGACATAAATCAGCCATGTTTGGGAAGGTCCTCCGAAACTGGGTTGTATTTCATTGAAGTCCAGGGTTAAACAAACAGATCAAAGAACACTATGAGGATAATAGCTGAGCCAACATATGGCAACTACATGTGCTGTCTTTAAAAGAGAAAACCAATAAATACGTTAGTTATTGCAATATTTTTTTTTTATCTCTATTGTGTTGTGGTCTGCAGATGCTGGAAATGTTTGAGAAGGATGACACTGATATGCAGAGCTCGGGCCCAGATTTTGTTCCCACTGCTCAGTATGAATCTTTAAGGAGAGAGTTTGAGGAAATACAGGAGAAATACTCCAGAGCTCAGGCTTCAACTGAAGCCTCAAGCATCGCAGAGGATCCTGGGTAATGTGGATAAAATGAGATTAGACTAATATTTTGTAAATCTTTTTCCTTGATATGATTCAAATAGCACATGTATATTCATTTGGTGTATTTTTTTCTGGGAAAGACATTTTGTTTTAGAGTTTTTGTTTATTGTCGATGTTAATATGTTACTTGTTTCTTCATTGGATGTTATCGACCTTATTTTAAATGTAAGAGTGGGCATGGTCATTTGTAACTTGACTGTGCAACGTTTCCGGTATTGTTCGCTTCTAGTTATTTTACCTTTTCAAAAACAGTCCATTATGCTGCTTGATATTGCAGAATTCAGCTATATTGCAAAATTGCTGAATGTAAATCCTTATTTTACAAAATGTTTACTCAAAATTACAAAAAGACATTTCACCATTGATAGAAAATGTTGTTGGTAGATATTGTAACTGGCACCTACCTAGAAAATAAACCTATGTAAATGAAAATTAGGAAACGTAACCATTACCAAGTAGGGGTGGGGGAAATAAATCGATACGTTATAGTATTACATTATTTTGTTTGGCGACAAAGTGTCAATACATGAACTCCAAGTTTTAATATTTTATTATACATTGCAAATATAAAAATATTTTGGTTCATAATAATAATGAAAAAAAAAATTATACCAATACTGGTGCATGCAACATAATTGACAGTTTTTTATGACAGTGTTGGTCAGTCGGTCTGCTTGACATTTTGCAGTTGAAAAAAATATTACACAATAACGAAGTTGTTGGAGTCGAAACTGGAACTTACCTAATCTAAACTAATATCAGTCACTCATGCACATATGAATCCTGTCAAGTAATTAAAACATTTGCTTTCCTAACGATTGTTTCCTTAGATCTGAGGAGAAAGAGGAGAAAAATCAAAAAGGTCTGGAGGAACAGCTGGCCCAAGCCCAAGTCGAGTTAGAGGAACTCAAAGAACAGATGCGTCTGGGGGTCTATTCAGTGGAGGAAGCAGGAGCGAAGTCTGAAGGGGGGTCCAAGTCCCCTGAGGAAGGGGTAAATGTGGAGAACCAGCAGCTGAGAGCAAGGGTGCAGGAGCTGGAGGCGGAGCTAGCTAGCAAAAAGACAGATGGGGAGGGGCTTAGTGAAGGTGACAATGACACCATCCAACAGCTGAATCACAGGGTGACAGAACTTGAGGCAGCTCTGCAGGATAGAGAGAAAGGGAAAGAGGGAGAGGAGGAGAAAGAGACAGTTTTGAGCCTTAAAAAGCGGGTGGAAGAGCTGAAAAAAGCCCTGGAGCAAAGCAAGATGGCAGGGCACAAGGAGGGCGAGGGAGAGCAGGTGAACGGGTTGCAGGCACGGGTGGAAGAACTTGAGCGAGCGTTGAAGGAGAGCGTCCCTCGAGGTCAGTTTGAGGAGGTTCAGGTCACTTTGGGTCTTCAGCTTAACCAGCTAGCTCAAGAACGAGCCGAAGTGGCTACCCGACTCAACCAGGCCTTACTGGAGCTGGAAAGGCTCCGCCCTCCATCCCACATTGGCGAAGATGAGGACGACGAGGACCCCTCCGAGAGCTCGGAGGTTTCCATTGCATCTGGTGAGTGCACCTGTTGTCCCTCTGAGACTCTCCAAAATAACCATTTAATTCCTTCCTTTAAATATAACTCCAATTTTTGACCAATCAGAGCACTCCCTGCACCTGTCGCCAGGCGGACGGACCTTAGAGGCGATACAGGAGGAGCTGGAAGTTGCAAGGCAAGAGGCAGCACAAGCTCTGGACAGCCTGTGTGCTGAGCGAGAAAGCCGGGCTCAGGATGTGCTTCAGCTGAGAGATGCAATACCGCTGTTGAAGCACCAGGAGACTCTGTACGCAATAGCCCAGCAGTTAGCGCAAACAGAAAAAGAGCTGCAAGGAGAGCGGGCACTGCGTGAGCAAGCTCAATCTGAGCTCACCAGACTAGAATCCGAGCTGCAGGCTGTGCAAAAAGACTCAGTTAGCAAGGAAGAACATGATAAAGTCATGGTAAGTTACATAAGATGCTAAACGGTAGCACCGTCCAATTTGCGAATGAATCGTTCTTTGGAACCGGTTCCTTTTAACGACTCATTCAAAATGATTCACAAAGCACTCATCTGTAAGAATTGATTCACTGAAGTAAAAACACGCATTTGGAATAGAATAAATGCTAATACTGCAGAAATGTTTTTTTCTCTATGCATAGAAAAGGGGTGTCCATTCTTGGTCCTGGAGGGACACTGTCCTGCAGAGTTTAGCTCCAACCCTAATTACGGAGTGTGTCGGGCCAAGTTGGAGTTAAGTTCTGCAGGACGTTGGCCCTCCAGGAGCAGGTTTGGACACCCATGAATGGTTTCTGAGCTTGATTCTTCCTCACTTCAGGCAGAGCTAGAGCGCTCTCTAGAGGAGAGTCGGCAGAGTGCAAGAGCGGCTCAGGAGTCTCTGAGTGAAAAAGAGACAGAACTGAAAGAGCTGCGATCGCAGAAAGCTTTAGAACAGGGACTGGTGTCCAAAGAAGACCATGAGGCCCAGAGACTCTCCCTACAGGCTGAGATCAACACCCTGATGGCCCAGTTAGCCGATCTAGCACGCAAGCACGAGAAGACCTGCACTGAGGTGTGTGTTGTCCTTGATGTTGTTTATGACAGTTTCCACTCCACCTATCTGCACATATGTTAAAAACAAGCCAAGTTTTATTTAAAAAAAAAAGTCTCCTTCCGCAGGTGTTCCAGGTGCAGCGGGAGGCTTTATTTAATAAGAGCGAGCGCCAGGTGGCTGAATCCCAGCTGGATGCAGTTAAAAAGCAGCTGGCGGATCTTCAGGCCGAGTCCACCCACATACAACAGCTGCACCAGGACATCCAAGACTCACAGGGGCTCATCAAGGAGAAAGACCGCAAGGTGTGAGGGGAAAAAAGTTGGGCTGTATCCGAATATGCCTACTTCCGTACTATACAAACTGTAGTATGCTCACAATATTGATAAAGCATTAGGCAATAAGTACCTGGATGTCCTCCAGTGAGACTCTGAAATGCAGAAATGCATCTAATGGACACTTGTCTATCCCATGAGGCCATAGGAGAGGATTTGTGAATAGAGTGCAGCAGTCGGGTTCTGGAAGTAAAATCCCATTCATTTTCTCAGTAGGGGAATTGATTCTTAACAACAACTTATAAACCATAAAAAAGACCTAGTGTGAGCTACAAGGTTTTTAATCAATGCTATATGCATTTGTTGAAGTCATCAGTACATAATCATGTTCAGTAGTGGAATTATTGGTGAAAAACTACATTACCCATAATTCTGGAAAAACTCCACCAATAAATTCTATCAAAATAACACTTTAGCGCCTGTCCATTCTCACAGATCACTGTCAATTATGCAAAAATCCATGATATGGACATTTGATTTTTTCTTTTTCCAATTTCTTACCGTCTCCCTGCAGATCACAGAGTTGTCCAAGGAGGTTTTTCGTCTGAAGGAGGCTCTGGGGGCTTTGACTCCTCCACTGGCACGTTCTCCATCACCACCATCCTCAGGGATACCTGGACAACAGTTGGCACTGCAGAACCGTGTAACCGCATTAACAAAGCAACTCCAGGTGAACAAAACGCTCCTTGCTTTATCAGCCTTATTAAGAATTACGCACTTAAAAATAAAGGTTCTTTATGGGCATTGATGGTTCCATGAGGAGCTTTAAGATCCATGGAACCTTGCACAAAATGTTCTTTATAGAAAAGAGTTCTGATTTTTAAAATGCTCTTTACATGAAGAAATGAATGGTTCTTTTAAGAGCTGTTGAAGTAAAGGTTCTTTGGGGTACCAAAGATTTTTAAGAGTGTAGAAGAACCAATTTTGCTTCCCTTAAAAAATTTCAATGAAAAGAACCGTTAGTGTGAAGAACATTTTAATAATCTCAAGAACCTTTTTCTACTATAGAGAACTTTTTGCGGAATGGAACGATTCCTTGGATTGCCAATAAAGAACCTTTATTTTTAAAAGTGTGCATGTTTAAATGAATAACACACATCAGTACTGCATTTCATTAGCTCTGTACTTGTACTCTGCATAAATGACAATAAAGTTGAATCTAATCTAATCTAAAGTATTTCCTTTCATCTTGTGCTCAGGACTGGGAGCGCAAACACAAGGCTGTTGTTTCAATATATCGTTCTCATCTATTAGCTGCTGTACAGGTGAGACCCATAACCCAACCTTACATCTACAGGAACGTCTTATGTTACACATATCTATGTGACTGTTTATGACTTAACAGGGCCGGATGGATGAAGAAGTTCAGGCGCTTTTGCTTCAAATCCTCCGTGTGTCACACAAAGGTCAAAATTAGTGCTTTGCAACTGACAGCAATACAAAGAGTTCAAGTGACTGCTATACGTACCCTTGAACCGAAGTGCATCACCACTGTGCACCGCCAACAAGAGGCACTGAAACTGTGAATGAGAAGATATAGTTTTGGAACATGACAGAGATGATTATATTTCCTGTATGTGGTAATTTATGAGGGACAACACAGATACTTTTGTACCACATTTCAATAAACGGAGAAATGCTGCTGACGTGCCTTTGATACTTTCTTTGCAGGCCTCTCACAGTACTATATGCAAAATTCACTTTGTGGTAAAAAAAGTATGTTATGATGAATTTCCGTGGTGTTAAAAAGATGCATAGCACACCACAGGTAATCTGTCTATTTCAAACTCAGCTGGTATTCAGATCTCGCACCTCCACATGATCTCACCACAAACAGCTGAGCACGTCTGTTAGTACAGGTTTCTTTTCATTTTTAAACCTTTTGAGTAATATTTCATGTAGATTTGAAATTTGCTGAACCTGTATACATATTATTCAGCAAGGATGCATTAAATTGATCGAAAGAGACAGAAAAGCCATTTGTAATGTTACAAAAGCTTTATGTTTCAAATAAATGGCACTCTTTTGAATTTTCTATTTATCAAAGGATCCTGAAAGAAGCATCACAGTTTCCACAAAAATATTAGATAGATAGCACAACTGCTTTCATCATTGATAATAGTAAGAAATATTTCTTGAGCAGCAAATCAGCATATCACAATGATTTTTAATCAAATAAATGCATCCTTGGTGAGCAATAGAGACTTCTTTTGTAAAAACATCAAACCTGACCACAAACATTTGAATGGTAGCGTACAATGTTAAGCTCTCAAAAATAACAAAACATCATAAAAGTAATCCATATGACTCTTGACCAACATTGCAATTCGTATGGACAATGATGGCAACATTTGCATTTTGGGAGTACTGTTTCTTTAAAAATAAACCAAACATTTCCTTTTACTTTTGCCTTCCTGTTTAGTTTTATTGTGAATGCTTTTAGATCAGAGTAACAGAGCATAGAGTGACAACATCCTGAGAAAGTAAAGTGGTTTTCGGTGGTGATACCTGGAGAAAGTTAGCCGCTAGCATTCACATTTATCTCAATGTCAGTTGCTAGGCTGGAGCAAGAACCCTGTAAGTATGTGTTTTGAAATATTTGTGATTTTATATGTTATTTGCACAAATTCATGAATGCTTTCAAATAGTTGTCAGTGGATAAAGATGCTTTTTGAAACCAAATGGCGTAGCTACAGCATCTACTATCTGATTCTAATTGAAATATTCTAACTAAATAAACCCTGGATATTCTTTCTATTTCTGCTATATTCTAATGTTGCTGAAATAGTAAGAGTAGTATGCTGTGCTATTCCAAATTCAGCTGCTGGCATACTGTACGCAAGAGCTTAATAATAGAAACTAGGATGCAGAAAGGATGTAGAAACCCTAAGTAAGAGGAAGGATTTTTGAAGTAAAAAATAAAAACTTTTAAGGCACTGGAATCTTCTTTTTGGGATAGTGGGAGAAGACAAAGAAAATATGGTTTGTTATACACTGTAAGAGCCAGACTCTTCTCTTTATACAACCAGAATATTTGAACATTTATAGAGGCAGGTTTCAGTTGATGACATTTCTCCAAATATCAGCTTTTAGGTTGAAATAAGATGGTTTGACATTATGACCTATTGAAATGTATAAAAAAAAAAGTTTGTGGTTGACTTTTGTGCCATAAACAGCAAAATATGGACTTTAAAGGTGCATTCAGTAGTTAGCTAGCGTTAGCATTGCTGTTTTTTTGTGTACATGGTGTTAAACACTTTTTCTTGTTATCAAATCTTTCCATCTTGTGTATGCCATTGCAATATTTGCACTCGTTTTTTCTTCGGTCGTACAGGGACGGATTCTCCTGTTATCTTCACTGGTAAAGCGCAGTAAGTTTCATTGTCTAATTTTCGGTTTTTAACATCAGACCACACTTTGCAACTAGCATATCTACAGGATTGTGAGGATTTACTTTTTCGGGTGCATTCAACGAAATACAGTCATCTCCATAGGAATCCGTGCAATCTAGAATTTTGTGTGAGGGACGCAAGAAAGTTAGCAAGGGATACATTAGCGAATTAGCATCAAAATATTCTGGGAAAAATTGAGTATTGTCAACAGTGAATAGATGCAAATTTGCGCAGGGCGACACAAATGATGTGAAATGAGCGAAGTGATTGCGACAAAAGCAATATTTGTCTCAGTCGTATCTGCGCAAGTTGAAAAATTTCAAGCAGGAAATTCGCATGACGCATTGTCGGTTGTATCAGAAAATGGAGGAGAGCATTATTATGTTTTTATTCAAGTAATGGTGTGTGCACACCAAAAGCAAACTTAATTATTTGCACAAGTAGATTACATACAAAGTCAATGCAAAGCCACCAATAAACGCAAAGTCACATGGGCGACGCAACTGCCACGAAACGTGCGATATATGCCTCGATAACGTCTTCCGCGCAAGCTGAAAAATTTAAACTGAAGCGGAAAATTCGAGTTGTTGCACAAGCCAATCAGTAAAGAGCTTATCGACAGTCTAGTTTGACACATCCGGTTGTATCAGAAAGATAATTATGCAATGATTTTATTCACACGAGTGAGACGTACATCCTGTGAGTAATCTAGAAGGAGTAACGCGATGCGAATATTTGTCTTGCTTTGCTTTGGGTGTGCAGACACCATTACACATTACACTAAAATTTGCTGAACTTTTGTAAATGTCTCCCACTTCGAGGTTAAACATTTAATACGATGTGAAATTTGGGAAATGTTTGTTACGTAAATCAGCAGCTTGTTTGTCAGCTGGTAGTTGATCACGTGAATAGATTCCTATTGAAATGAAGAAAATTTGCTTAACCTTGACAAATGTGACGGCACCTTGAATAGAAACATTTCGCATCAGATTCAAGTTTGTATTGTTGCAAATTCATCACAACACTATTGATAATGGATCACAAACCTTCTTTGGCTACAAATTTACGCTTATGTTTTGCTAATGTCATGTTTTTTTTTTTTTATTGGCACCAAGCTACTGAATGCACCTTTAAGCATAACTGTACGCATTGTGTGTATTTGTTTGTGACTAAACACAAAAGAGAAATGGAATATTTGTATAATGCATGTCTGAATCACTAAGGTTTAAAAAAGGGCAATATCACATGAGCATGACCCATTTGGTCCTGAGTTCATAAATTAAACATGTGCATTTGGTACGACTGCATTAGAGCGACTGAGCTTATGAGCTTTATATAACGTCCTTAACAAATACTGCATCCTGAGAGCAAACCGTTGGTAAGCACAACACAATGATGTCCAGAGTCTCAGAAGTGACCATCAGAGAAGATCAGAGCCACGGTTACTGAATACATCACATTTAGAATCAACAGCTCACTGACGACGAGCACTCGTATGGATGTAAAGGAAGGGAATAAGACAGTTTGTCTCATGTGTTTCACATAAGTTCACATTTCTGACAAGAACAGTCTGCTGGGAAAAAGTGTTCACAAGCACTTTATCTCCCAATGCCAAACTTTCAGTTTGGGGTCTTCTTTGTTGAAGAAGGGGTGGATTGAGCAAGACATGCTGAAAGCTGTTTGTGGTCGGTGCCTAAGGAACAGCGATATCCCACAAGTCCCAGTGGAAGCTCAAAGTCTGTTTAAGGCAATAGTGTGGGGCCTCTAGATTGGCAGCACAGGGGACGGCCTTGCACCCTAAAAAAACACAGTACATAAGCTAAGCATTACCCAATCAAACAGCTTTGATTATTTGTAGAAAAATGCCACAAAACTCTTACCATGTACTCTATATAGGCTTCAACTGGAAGTCAGTTCTTTCTGCGGACCACCTGCTGGAGGTGTAACTCGCTCTCTGCTGCAACAATCGGCAGCTTGTTTGTCAGGTGGTAGTTGATCAGGTGGCTGATGCTCTCAAAAAGCATGTCTTTAGTCCGAACCTAATAAAAATTGAAATGAAAAATTAATAAATTAAGGTCATATAAGGAAAATGTGAACTGGTGTGGTTTAAGAACTTTTTCATAATTGGTTTGATGGTTCAAAGTTTGATTATTTTTCATAATAATCCAAATTTGAGCATTTTATTCCTTTTTTGTTTGCTTTTATTTTTTTAGTCAACTAACATTTATTATTATTATATTCTCCCTTTTTTATTTAATTTTTACTGACTTTTTAATAATAATATTAATTCCTATTTTTAGTTTTTCACTTTAATTTTTAGCATATTTCTCTGTTCATTCATGTATTTTTTTCTTAGTTTTTTAACAACATTATTATTTTATATATATATATATATATATATATATATATATATATATATATATATATATATATATATATATATATATATATATATATATATATATGAAACATTATAATTATTTTATTCTCATTTAAAAAAAATTTTTTACTGACTTTACTGCTGCTTTTAAATTTTAGAAAGAAAATTAAAAAACAATGTAAGAAAATTACTGCTGCTTTTTAAAATAATAAAAAACATTTATTTTAATCTAGCTTAATTAATTTTATTTTGTCATTGTTTTCTAAAATATTATTAATGCTATAAAAATATAAACATTTATTTAATTATTATTATTGTTGTTGTTATCATCAACAGAATTACGACAATCAAGCAAATCATTAATAGTCATCAACTTATCAGGCAAATAAGGGCTGGGTTGCTTTCATACCAATAGTGAAATATACTTTGATTCCACATACCTGTACAAAATACCCCAATCCTCCTTTTAAAGACAACTTGGGGGTGTCTGGATCCTCATCAAAATCTACAGTATGAAAACTGAGCTTGAAGTGCCACTCACCACTCCTTCAGGATCCACCAACAGCAGATGTTTGGGAAGCCCACACTGCATCCCAGTCAGCACATACTGGCCCGGGTTAGTGGCGCTGTCCCGCACCAGGAAATCTCCATCTCGACCCAGCAGATTCTCTGCGTCCCTGCGGCTCATGCGGCCGTGGTACCACATCTCCCGCCGCAGCTGGTCCTCTGTGGGGGCGACGGGGGCCCGGCGCCGCGGGGGACTCGGCCACTTGTCCTCCAATACATAAACTCCTCCAGCCTCGTGTAGACGCAGGGCGTCCTCAAATGGCCCTGTTGGGTTGAAAACAGTACGAATGGTAGTTAACGTCTTCATCAAACATACATAATCATAATACAGTCATTAGTAGTGGACTTACTCATATCAAAAATGTCTTTCTTTGGACTCTCGGATCTGCGTCCTCCTCGGGCCTCCATGTTGTCCAGATTCTGGGTGTTTACATACAGGTGTTCCTCGTAATCGCGGCTACCCGCAGGATGACCGTCTGCTCGGAGGTAACCATCGGAAGTCAAAGCTACAGAAATGGTGAAGGGAAAATAAACAGGTTACTACACTCTAAAACAATACATGTTCTTAATTTGCATTGATGGTTCCATGTAGAACCTTTAACATCCATAGAACCTTTCTGATGAAAAAGTTCTTTAGATTAATAAAAACACCCTAACACTAAGAAAAAATTGGTTCTTTTAAGGACTGTTCACTCAAAGGTTCATTGTGCAACCAAAATGGTTCTTCTATGGCCCTTTAAGAACAGGTTTGGACAACCCTGGCTTCACTGTGATAACTCCCGTTTGGAACCTTTATTTAAAGAGAGTGTAAATAACTAAGTACCAAAATATCACAAGAGTAACCTAATACTGATGATTAACCACCAGGCGTCTCACTTGAGCTGCTGTTGTTCTCCGTGTCCCAATGCACTTCATAACATAAGTGGGCGGCAGGGAGGCTGCCTGCATCTCTTTTGGCTGGTGACCCCATCTGAACAAAAAATAACCACAGGTCTGAGATCAGTTTCCAGAGCTGGCTTTGATCCAGGCATGAGTACAGCACACTTGGATAGATAGATAGATAGATAGATAGATAGATAGATAGATAGATAGATAGATAGATAGATAGATAGATAGATAGATAGATAGATAGATAGATAGATAGATAGATAGATATTTAACTAGAAAAAAACAAGTAAAAAAACAAGAAATTAAGATATTGATTTTTTTGCTGTGAAGAAGGTACTTAAAGCAAATAATGATGGTTTGACAGATCAGGTTAAAGAGGTCAAAGGTTTCAAAAGTTTTAAAATAAGCATTGATAACTGAAGAATTGCTTATTTCTTACAAATGGCATTTGGGCTTTCAGCTTTCATTACAGAATGTGCTGTATTCATAAACAGCTATTTGCCTGAATCCATTAGCGTTATGCTAACTAACACCACTCACAGAAATGGATGTTTCTTTATTAAGACCAACCTTAGCGAATTGTCTCCACAAACCACAAACTTCAAGCTGTTCATAAAGACAGCAATAAAAATCCACACACATCTATAATAAAGTCTATATAACAAAGTTTACCTGAGCAGTTTTGCTCTGTGGTTGCGTATGGACGTGACCCAGTAGGCCCACAGGAGGCCTAAGCCTAGAGTCCACCACTCCCCCCACAGGAGGCTCCTTTCCTGGGATGCTGTTGTAGTAATTGTGCTCAGAAGATTCCTCGTCATCACCCCACGCCGACTCTTCTGTTCGTATGGTCCTAACCATTAAATAAAGCTATTTAGCATCTTAGAGATCAGAGAAAAGTAAATGTATATAAATCATTTTGTACTGAAATGTATAAACAGAAAACATTTTATTTAGCAGTGTGTACTTAAAAGATTGATAATATTACCTAATATTTGTGTGTGCTTTATGTTTAATGTTTATAAAGCTGAGGTCGCATCTACCGTTGTTCTGAGTGGGCAAAATCCAGTCATTTTAATAGCAATGTGAGGGTATACAATTTCCCCACAGGTTCAAGTTGGTCATGCAAACTCACCAAATTAACCAACAAAAAAAAAGTGGCTTTTGTGCGAGATGTGCTTTAAACATAGAAACACTACTGAAAAGCAGAAATGGACCTCTTTTGCACCTTTAGAGTTTGGTAGTGTTAGCTTAGCAACATGCTAACAGCACACACAGCTGTTGTTTTGGTTAGGATGCTGCCTATATAGGGAAGTAGGCTACAAGGCAGCCCACTGTGTTTTGGAAGACTGTTTACATTAAAGTCAAGAAAGCGCATGTTACAACGATGATTTGAAACAGAACAAAATTAAAGAAATGATCCATTAATGATGTGACACTGAGCAGTCGTGTGGTTTCTGAGAGCCCCTTAAATGAATTTAGCTTTAAATAACGGCCTGGAATCAAAACAGGATGGCTATATGAAACACAAGCCGTGTATATCCTGTTTCAACCTTGCGAAAACTGCTCAGAACTAAAGCTCAGTATTAACTGCAGGTGAAACGATGAAGGAACTGCCATCCTTTTCATGCTGTGATACATTCAGAGCCCAAACAGACAATATGGTTTATGTGAAATTATGTGAATCACACCTATCCATGGTGGGAATGGCTTTGGGCGGGCTGTGTAGGTACTGTTTGAACTGCAGTTCGAAGGCCTGGCCGATGGTACTGATCACATTCTGAGCGAGACCGTCACAGCACTCCAGGATGTGACATGCTAGAGGGACGAGAAAAAGGTAACATTGTTCACATATCAGAAATCTAGCCAAAATAGCACGTGACAAACAAATAAAACAGAAAATCAAAGGGAAATAGGATTCTGTGCATAATATGCATGAACAATCAAATATAAAATGAATAAAATATAAAAAAAAATGTATAGTATATATAAAACAAATACAAACATAATACGTATTAAAAAAATAATTAATCTAATAATTAATATAAAAATACCTCTTTCGTTGACAGGGTCTTTGGCCACATAAGCGACGTAATCGGGTGTATCCTGCAGCACAAGACGAAATCAGAGTGAGAATCAGGTGGCATTTGTTAGTGGAGAGAGAAATGGTAAGAGTGGAAAGAAGAGGCATTAAACATGCAGAAGAGGCCTCACCGAGTCTCCACCAGAGGCGAAAGATATGGACTGCATGGGGTGATGGGCAATCACCTAAAGAGATGAGAGTGAGATGATGTGATGTATTCAATTCAAATCAATATTCAGCACTTATAAAAATTTATAAAAAAAATAAATATCTGTCAAGGAACTACAAGAATTCTGAAGCTAGTTAAAGGGGCAATATATTTTTAAACAAATAACTCTTTACTACAAATAACTTATTAATTAGTCAGACTCAACCAACAAACATTTGGAAAATTAATACCTTCCTAATTTAAAGGGTTAGTTCACCCAAAAATGAAAATTGTGCCATTAATTACTCACTCTCATGACGTTCCAAACCTGTAAGACCTTCATTCATCTTTGGAACACAAATTAAGATATCTTTGATGAAATCAGAGAGCTTTCTGACCCTCCATAGACAACAAGGGAACTGAAATGTTTTAAGGCCCAGAAAGGTAGTAAGGACATTATTAAAATAATCCATGTGACATCAGTGGTTCAACCTTAAATTTATGAAGCTACAAGAAAACTTTTTGTGCACAAAGAAAACAAAAATAATGACTTTATTCAATGACTTCTTTTCTTCCGGGTCAGCCTCTGCTACCATTCACAAAAAAAGCTCTTGGATTTCATCAAAATATCTTATTTTGTTTTTCGAAGATGAACGAAGGTCTTATGGGTTTTGAACGACATGAGGGTGAGTAATTAATGACAGAACTTTAATTTTTGGGTGAACTATCCCTTTAAGCAGTTAAGTCAAAACATAGACCTATTTACTACAGTGCTGCAGAGAAATTTAAATCAGTGAAACATTTATAAACAAATCTGAATCTATTCATCCAAATGAACTGATTCACTAAAATGAATCAAAGTTTCCAAAGCTAAACCAGTGAGAAAAGTTGTTTGTTCTGATATGATTTGAAGGGATATCTAGCATGAGAGGAGGCCGACCTGTCGTGTGGTGGGGACGAGGAGACTCAAGCCATCAATGGAGATGTTGACTCCGATGCTCATTCCAGCAAAATGTAGGTTACTCTTCCCCATGATAGACTGGAGGGTTTTACTGGTGGTCTAAAATGGACAGCAAAACAAACATTTGGATGTCACAACATTTTCTTAGAATTATGCTTGATAATAAAAAATGCCAAGGCCAAAATGACAGTTTTCCCTCTTACTTTCTTCTTCCAGGCAGCTTTTCCTCCAGGTACAACTTCACACAACCTGTTGATGGCCTCCCTGTGTTCACACACACACACACACACACATTTACAAAAAAAAGAGCACTATCAGAGAATTATTACCAGATCTCGCAATCTCACATAGCTGGAAAACCCATAATAAACCATTTCTCATGCGTTTCAGTGCGACCACAGTGTGAAAATAAAAGAGAAATGAGTCTGAACCTAAGCATAATGCTTATTCAAACCAGGTGAACAAACAGGGGCCCATATGTCAATTGTTGATGGATAAAATAATAAAAAGAGCAAAGCAAAACTATAAAATCAGAGGACACAATTTCAAAAAGGTAAAGCAAAAGGAAACAAATAAAAAAACTAAGCAAAAATTAACCAAAAGACAAAACATACATACACAAATAAATACATACCGTGTCATAAACGAAACAAAGCAAACAAACAAAACAAAGCAAAGCAAAATAAAACCAAATCAAAGCAAATCAAAAGAAAACCAAATCAAAGTAAAATAAAACAAATCAAAAAACAAAGAAAGAAACAAGCCAAAACAAAAGAAAGCAAAAAACAAACCAAAAGACAAAACATAAATAAATAAATAAATAAATATTGTTTCATAAGCAAAACAAAGTAAACAAACAAACAAAACAATCCAAAGAATAAAACCAAATCAAAGCAAAAAACAAATAAAAAAACAAAGAAACAAACTAAAACAAAGCAAAAACAAAAACAAACCCAAAGACAAAACAAACCTACATAAAAAATAAATACTGTGCCATAAACGAAACAAAGCAAAGCAAAAAAATAAATAAACAAAGCAAAGCAGAAGAAAAATCAAAACAAAGTAAAGCAAAAAATTTACCAAAAGACATTCAATCAATAAATCTGTATCATAAACAAAACAAAGCAAACCAAAGCTAAACAAAAAAACACCTGAATCAAAAATAGAAAAATCTACAATTGTTGAAATCTTTGAAAACCCCTAAACACAGTAGTGATGGATGCCTTACAACTAATTAAAACAAAAAGTGTCATTTATGAAACCCTATCAATGGCAGCAGAGCGTTTGGCACAGGGGCACATGGGTTATGAGGTCAACAGCGGACTGAGTGACTTCGAAACACCAGTGTGCTATCAAATAACCCATTAATATTTTAAAAGTGCCAACTGTCCCAGCAAAGGACTTTCCAGGGAATGTTTCCAATAAATGCTGTGCACTTTATAGTGTTATTGTGATCATTTGCATTGGGTGATTCTGTTGCAAGTTTATGCGCCTGTGTGTTGCTCATTGGTCACACTGCATGACAATGACAAATGAGAGAGCCCACCCACACTCCCTCTTTCCCCGGAGCGCCGCAAATCAGCTGATTTACAAGCCGTCCATTTCTGCTGCAAAATAGATTCTGGCTAAACATGCAGCCTGTTCCAAGCATTCCCATTATAACCATTATAATGTCATAATAGACTGCCTCTCGCTACTCAAAACAATCACTCTTCTCCAGTCCTCTGTGTTTATCAACCATAACTCCACCCTGTGCAATCTGCATCATCTTAGGCCCCAGTAGACCTCCTCAGTCATTAGTGGGAGTCGTTAATAATACATGGCTATATCACTCCATCTCCATCTCGCCTGTGCTATCTGCACTTTAAGCCCATCGTGGGCTGCGGGGTTCGGGTTACTGCTGATCGATGAGCAAGGGCAGGGAGAGAGACTCCGCTGCTGCCCTCGGGAATCTGGAGCTCCGCCCCACCGCCCCTACAAGAATGCACATGCTTCTACACATATAAATAAATATACACATGAGAAATAATGCTAGCAAGCTGACATATCAATGCAGACGTATATGCATATCTGCAAACACGATTTGGCACAAAAAAGAGCTACAAAGTGATAATCTATTGTTTCTGTGGAAAGCATATCACTCAAATAAAAATAGCATAACATCACAATTAACTGTCATTCCATCATCCATCAATTCATAAACAGAAAACAAACCAAATCATTCTTCGAAACAAAACAAATTACAAACATGGAAGCTGAGATTTTTGTGATTTAAAACAAATTAGAAAATGCTAAATTAAACAAAACTAAGAAAATAATAAAACAAATACAAATAATACAAACAGAGTCAAATAAAATTGAGAGTTATAAAAGTTATAAAATTCCAAAAATTATTTAAAAAATAAACAGAGCAAAACAAAACATCATCACAGAGGGTATAATAATAATTTTAATAATAAAATACTGAATAAGAAATTAAAATAAAATACAATATCAAGGAAATTAATTCAGCCCAGCGAAGCAAAAAAGCAAACAAACAAACAGGTGAGTGTGTTATAAAAATGTAAATAAAAATATATAAAAATTAAAATTAAATTGTGAGTTAAAAGTTAGAAAATTCTAAAATAAACAAAAAGAAAATAATAAAAATGAAAAAATAACAAACAGAGCAAAACAAAAAAAATCATAAGAGGGTATAATCTGAAAATGAAATAATGAAAATAATAAAATAATGAATAAAAAAATAAAATTAAATTCAAGGAAATTGATTCAGTTCATCAAAGCAAAACAAAAACAGGTAAGGTATGTAATAAAATCTAAATCTAAAGAAAATAAATAAATAAATAAAGCAGAGTGAACAAAAATAATATTGTGTGTGTGTGGGGTGGGGGTATTTGTGTACAACTAAGAAACTACTGGAAAAGTTATGCTTAAAACTGTGCAATCCAAACAAAAAACACGTTGTGTACCTTGTGACCTGTGTCCTAGTGCTGAAGTCCAAAGATCTCATCGATTTCAGAACCTCAATGCAGCCCATGTACTGCAAAAAAGACACACAAAATGACACCCATTACTTTCATCATACATAATTAGTTTTAATTTCCCAAAAGTCATCATTGCTTCATGGAAATATGTATCTAATTCCTGTTGGCAAGAGCCAGAGTCCATGATTTAGCTGCTGAAACAAAAGCAACAATTGTTTCTCTTTCTCTCACAAACACAAGGATGGTTTAAGGACAATAAATCTAAAGGCATACGCGCCTTTAGCGCAACGGCGCATAATTACAGATAAATACTAAACGTATAATTTCAGCAAGACAGATTGTTCTCAGCCGTTCTGAAAAAGACGGCATAATAGCTATGCTGGGGAAGGTAATTACCGCAAAGTGTGAGGAGATTGACGGCAATAACCGCATCATGGCTGGTGGGGGTGGACTGACCGAGAGGTATTACTGCAGTCTGGCCCTTCTGGGACATGGAAAGTGCTCTAACGAAGGTGTAGGGGAATATCCATTTGGCAGTTGATCACTAATGCCTTCAAAAGGATCGCAGGAACATCGCACAAAATGCCCACCCCCATGGTGACAATGCGACATATGTCTGAATAATGGTGTTTGTGGTTACAGATGCTTACAGAGGGTAATCCCAGATCATTTTTGTTGTTTTAGGCTTGGTAAAGGATTTCGGAGGCCTACACCCACCTCGACCCAAAACACAGATCATGTGGCCTAACGGTTGAGTCAAAGTGGTTAACGTTACCCTAGTTTTTACATTTAAGAGTAAATCACCAACTTAAAGAAACAATTCAGTCATCATTTACTCACCCTCATGGCGTTGCAAACCTGTATGAGGGACTTTCTTCTGTGGAACAGTTCCAAGGACCGATTATGACCTTGAAACCGTTCTTTATGAATATAAATCAGTCCCTGTAACACTACATTCACATCTTCTGCACTCACTCCTTTTGTCTTAAAGGGACAGTACATCCAAAAATGAAAATTCCCTCACCTTCTTTATTATCTGGAACACACACATGCACACACACACACACACACAAAAATACTGCTGAAGAACTGCTTGTTTATACAATGTCAATGGGGTCCAAAAAAAACCCACCAAATAAATAAAGAAACCACAGAGACGTATTCAAAATATCTTCTTTTATGTTCCACAGATGAAAGAAAGATGTACTGTACCTTTAAGCTTTAGTCAGTTGAGGTTTTTTACAGCATATATCTTGACACCACCCCATTTCTTTCCAAGCGAGCTATTACAGACATCTTAACTAGATTAGTCGGCAGTGGGAAGTGTTCAATCATTGTGATTAGACTTCTTCCTTTTTGTTTTACTGAAACCCTTCTGCTTCCTCTTCTTCTCAAAGGCCTCATTGTGGCCCTTGATACTCTGTGATAAATTAACGCTATCCTCAAAACAACAGCAAAAAAAACACCATCATGCACTTTGTATAACTACAACACGTGACATCACTGAATGATATTTCTCACTTCTCACTTGTTCTGCCATGATGAAACTATATATATATTGTACTGTGTGTGTGTGTGTGTGTGTGTGTGTGTATGCTTCATATGAGGTGTAACTTACAAAATCTGTGGGGGCTGCTTTTAAATTTCTGTTTCTTGTAGTTTTCTGTTCTAAGAATGCATGTTATCTAGGAATAATTTGAATTAGTCTAGTACTACTTATACACCAATGTAAATTCGGATTGATATTTGGAAAAAAACACTTTGAATGCTTTTACATATCTAGCCGCTACCATTTTGTCACCACAGTAGGTCAAACAATAGAAGAAAATGTAGGCCTGATCTAAAATCCCTTTATTTGTGGTGTACCATTGTGCGACAGTGTTATTTGGCTAACAGCCCCCCTCCATGCCTGTTTCCTTTGCAACACATGTGATACAAATGACTGTGATTAAATGTAATTGAATGAACGAACGAATGGTGCCTGTGTAATGCAATTAAGCAGCATGCACAGGCCCAGTCTGGGCTGTTCGAGAGAGGGCTGTGTGGTTACTACATACGGCGGGGTGGATGAGAGTGCAGGGGCGGAGGGGTGAGAAAGTGGATTGAGAGAGAATTGCTGTTATTGACGTCAAATAGTCTGCCAACATTTGTAACCCTTGATTCACCGAGATGCAGCCCAGAGTTGAAGATATTGGCTTATATCTACCAAACTGCAAGAGTAGCTGTCTTTGATCAGCATTTGTCACAATTTTATTACAGACTTTTCTACTTCAGCAAAACTAAACAAAGAATCAAATATTTTGGGAATAATTTTTTATACTTAACATGAGCTTGAAATGGTCATATTAAACATTCTGCCTTTATATTAGCATACTATGCTAAATTTATTTGCAATTTCATTATTATTCCTAAGACCTAACACATGCAAATAAGAATCTGTATTGACCCCAAAAGGGAAAACTCAGGAATTGCACAAATGTCCATCTTGTGATCGAGTATAAATTTTAAGAACAGCCATTACTCATCTTCAGTCATAAACAATGAGACCCCCTCTGCCTCCCTTCAATTCTAGTTTAGTTGTTTACATCTGCAGTTTGTTTACCCATGCCTGCCTCCTGCTCTGACGCAGTCGCTGTACCACACAAAGCAATATATCTGGATTCAATTATATATTCCTCCTTTCTCCTGAAGCAACTGAACCCTGACATAACCAATACACAGAATAGAGCACCATTGTTCTCATATCATAAGTAGTTTTGCACAGGACAAGATGTTGCAGTTGTTTATAAGCCGCAAGGGGAGTCATATTGTTCTCGGTTTCTTCAGAGCTGCATAAGATGGTGCAGTGAATGCAAATTAATGACTGTCAATAATACTACAGAGTTGCCTATTGACACCGCTGCAGACCTGCAAAACAACACTAGGCGGAAAGCATGGTGAGATTTCGAGATAAGCAAGGGGACTCACCCTGACGATGTATGAAGCTCCCGTGCTGCTGATCTTTTTGTCTGGGTGCAACCACCCCTGCGAGGGCTTGTTGATGAAGCTGCCCTTCTGGGTGAAGTTATCGCCCAACCACATTCCCTCCACCCTGGTCCTCCGGTTCATCCCGGTCCTGATGCTCCCAGAGCCCCCTGGACTCCCCTCGGCAGCCCCTGCGCTGGAATCTCTCGGACTGGCCCTCTGCCTCCTGGCGGCCTGTAGGGAACATGGGCCCAGACAAACGGGGTCACATGAGTTGAACACAGCTGCAAGACTAGCCACAGGACCACTGGCGACACTCGCCCCCCCAGCAGGGGAACTATCGGTCGGAAGCGCCCTGCCGGAATCCTTGCTGGAATTGGAGCTGGAGCTGCTATTGGACGGGCTACGGCTGAGCAATGAATTGGAGAACTTCCACTGGGGCATTTTAGGAATGAGCATGCAGAAGGTGGTGGTGCCGTCCTGCTCGCCGTCCAGCCCGGGCGAGTCGGCCAGCACCTGGGCTGAAGGCGGAGGAAGGGCAGCGGTCTCCAGGGGCGGCAGCTCCAAACCAGGCGTGGACGAGGAGGCCACCGGCGTGGCCACCACCTTCCCGCTCATGGCTAGGCTCTGCATCAGGTCGTCGGAGGAGGTCACAGAGTCGTTCCGGAAGCGGCCATACTTTGGCTTAAGTAGCATGCCCGGAGGAGCGGTCCAGAGCGGAGAGGACAGTGGGGGGGAAGAGGGAGGGGAAGGGGGGGATGGCTAGGGAAAGGGAAAAGGAAAGATGCAGTGGAAGCAAAGGAGAAATCCGCAAGGTTCTGTGTGGACTGAGTCTAGCCCTGCGTCCTCTCTGTCTCTCTCTCTGCTTTCTGACAGTTGCTCTGTCCCTTACTGTGGCTTGCTTAATCCCTCCCTGTCTATTCCTCCTCTCTCTCTCTCTCTTTCTCTCTCAGCCCAGCTTCCCCCCACTCTCTTGATGATGTCATAGTGTTATGGTCCGTCTATTAGCCCTGCCCAACCCAGCTGCGTTCAGGCAACATTAGCTAATGCACATCTGCCTGAGTACCTCCTTACAGCATCTTGCACTTATTAACCTACACACAATCTGATACATTCAACACCATTCAGTCCTACAGCTAGCTTTAGTAGCTAAAGGCGATGCATGTTATGTTTTGAATGCTACCATACTTTCTCCAATCCCAGCAGGTTGACTCTTCTGAAAAGTGTAAACAATGTGGCGCTATAAAACCTTTACTATTCTTTTAGCATTCCGACAAGTAGCCCAACATTAAAATATTGGTGTGAGTCTAAAATATAAATTAACTTACTAGTGTTTGTTGAGGCTAGCAGTGCATAAATTTCACATTTCACAGTTTATGCCATGGGATGAAGGTTTGGCTTGACAGCATAGCTCTGATATTTCCTGCTGGTGAGTGTTTTAGCTATCGCAACATCTAGCTAATAACTTGTTATATTATAGTAGATGTTTTACAGGTACACAAGTTTTTTTTGGAGAGCGCTTGAAGGGATAGTTCACCTAAAAATTAGAAATGTCTCAGTGTTTTTTTTTTTCATATATTGAAAGTTAATAGGGTCCAATGTTGTGCTCTAACATTCTTCGAAATATCTTCTTTTGTCTTCCACAGAAGAAAGAAGGACTTGAGAGTGAGTTAATGAAGATTAATTTCTGGGTGAACTATCTTTTTGAAAATGCCTTTCATGTTACAGAACAGGATTTACAATTGGGACTTTGGCAGTTGAGATTAATGTGAATATTAATGGATAATTTTCTTTAGGATTTATAGACATCAATGATCAATTAAAGCAGAAAATAAAGACCTACTGTATATCTCAGTAGCTTGATACACAGTGTAAATTTATGAGTACTCAAGATGTCAAAGCATCATTTACATCACTTAACATAGAATAAATTAACTTTTTAAATACCTCACAACAGCATCACTGGCTTCTTCATTCACACAGACTTCTTCATATTGCTGCAGTATGGCTCATAAAACAATTGCTGAGACTCTCTCTGGTCTCACTCGCAGTCGAAGTCAAGAAAACATCCGAGTTGTCACATTTACAGGAGTTGCGCAAGACACTGTGCCTGTTTGACAAATAGCCTCTTCCTTTTTCTCTGACGTCACTTTTTTTTGCAACTGCCCAAAAAGTAAATGCAAGGCCAAATAAACAGGAAGCACTAAAATACTCTATATTCTGTTACCGTTGCCTATGTGGACAGACTATTTTGATGGAAACCTCGGTTTTGTGGTGTTGACAAAGCCTCACGCTTGCTTCATGACTCACAAGTGCCTTTTTTCAAGTGTTACATTTTCCTAATTCAACAGCTCTTGGGTGACCTGTCAGAGGTGTTGCGCAGAGATGTTGTTGTTTTCCCATTTGTTACATACACTGCATGCCTAGCTGGGGTAATTTTAGCTTCAAGAATGGGGTCACCGTGACCATTTGTAATTAGTGACAGTGCATGTGCAGGGTCACGGTCTGGATCAATATCCTTGTTACGAACAAAGCCACAGAGGAGAACATAAAAATTAATAGAATCAGGAAAAAGAGAAAACAAGATTACTTCACTCATTTACTGTCCAGTTCTCCTCCGGGAGCCATAAATATTCAGTTCTGGAGCACTCAGACCCTTTCTTCATATTTCACCATTTTCCATAGGATGCACCTGTCTAATCTAATCTAATCTAATCTCAGATTTTAGATTAAGCAGATTAACAGAGTTAAACGTGAATTGTCACACTTCTCTAAAATCCACTATGCAGATGGGATCTTCAACATGAGGTTCATCAAGGCATACAGTGAGATCTCAAACTGCAAGATGTATATGTATATATTTTTAAATACGTAGGATCATAAAAAAACATTTTATAACCCCAAAGAAGCATTCTGACATAAAAGACAGTTACATATATTCCACCAGAGAAAATAACAACTTGAAAAGATACCTTCGAATTGTACATTGCAAAATAAAAATTAAAATTATTTTGACTTTTATTTTTTAAAAAGTTCATAAATACGCCTCTCTAAATTAAGCCTTCTTTTAAATAAGAGGGTAAATGCATGAAAAAAGTGGGGCTTGTAAACTCATGAGCACAATTGTACACTAATATGGTACTAATCAATTTTTAATCAATAAAATGTTTTTTTTCATTTTTATTTTAAATATAAGATGTTTTTTTTTTTTACTTTGAGACAAATATGTTCATTCATTACAGCATTATCATTAAGCTAACTGCTTATATTAACAAAATATAAAACAAAATTCTAGTTATAAGGTTAGGGTTATAACATTTGTGTTAATATATATATATATGTGCATATTTAGTACATTATTTTGTGTCAAAGTGGAAAATACTACTTTTTAATCTGATAAAAAAAATATTCCTACTCAAACAGGCCTGTGTAAAAGTCACATACATAAATAGATCAGTAGCACCCAACAGGTGACATTTACTGCGAGTTCATTATCTGCAGTAGCATATTAACATTAAACATCAAATTGTGGTCAATGTGGGTGAAGACGCTACATTAATATTAGCTTTCCTAAAAAATACCACAAAATAAAAATGCATTTTCCACGTCACACATTTACCACATCCTCATATAAAGCATTTCTAGCAATGTATCACAAAATAACTATTAAAGTTTATACTAAATATAAACACGTGGAGATTAAAGATTAAAAAAATAGATAGAGAAATTGGAAAGCCGAATGTAACTCACCAAATCTAGTGCTGTCTGCTGCAGGTTGCAATGCCAGCCCTACATCAAGCCACAAAAAGAACAAGCAAACCTATTTATTTGTATGTAGAGGAAGGGTAAAAGCACATAAGCTTCACATGAGATGTGAAGTTTGAGCCCAAAGAGTGAGAGAAACCACTCAAGCCACACCAGGAACACACACACACCATCACATACACACACCTCCAACAATGACATGCCCAATCACATTTCTGGTCTAATGTGCACAATATTTGCGAAGTTGCAAAATGCTTAAACACTGTTTACATTTAAGTGCTTTCAAACATGAAAATGATGATGCTAAAAGTTGGTGCTGCTAAGAGTTCCTAAAATGTGGCATGAAATTGATTTGAATGCCATTTAACATGTCTAAGTGTATAAAAAGTATGTTTTCATTCAGTTAGCATTAAAACATGCACAAACGCATTCCTCATTTGAATTCACAGTTTGAACAAAAGTTATTACGTGTTACTTGTGAAACGGAAACTGTGTAATTCATTAACAAAAGAGTCACTGAAGTTAACCTTTGGTTAAAGTTCTAGCGAGCCTGATTCGTTTTTTAAGCAACAAAAGAGTACCACATGAAAAAAAGGAATAAACAGAAAGAAAGAAAAAAAATCAGTGGAAGAAATGCGTTCATTGAATCACTGGATAAACAACATGACACCAAAAACCATTATGTATATTAATACACCAAATAAGCCATATATTGTCACATAAACTAATGTCTAAAACATTAAAAGATACAACAGAGACAGTAAAGAAGCTTTCTGATGCCTTCCTCGCTCTGCTTGATTTTGTACTGCAACAATATGCACTTGTTAAAAAGGTCACAGGAACACTGTGGTCAAATCAGCAGCCATGACTTTAAATGTTATACCATTTGAAAAAAAGATGACAACAAACAAAAGAAAACAAAATGGAGCAAACCTCTGCCACCTCAAACAACTCAATCTGAAATGTTTTTGTATTTTCAAATGTTCAAAAAGCGAACTTACCCTGTCACAACTTTTCATGAGTTTCACGAACAAAGCTTGAAATACAGGAAATTTTTGATTTTGCGAAATGCGAAGCTTGTAATCTTGTTAAATCACTTCTTGCATACAAAACTTGCTTAACTCATCCTTTTAACATTTGGATTCCCCTTGATGAACTTTTATTTATGTGTTAAACGTGTAATTCTTGACGCTGTTTTGCTCTTGTAAACGGTATCTTGTGAATATCTTGTCACGTTATCACTTTCTAGGATCTTTGCACATGAAGTTATTGGCTTTGGTGGTTTTAGATGCTCATTACAGAGTTAGTGACACAAAGTTAATAAGCGTTTTATAATCACAGTTGACTGATATTAACAGATATAACATTTAAGTCATGTATTGTAATGTTTATTTCAGTGAAATGCTGTTCCCCTCAGACTTACACTGGAAAAATATGATTTTTATTAACTGAGGGATGGCTGAAATTAGCCTGCTTTCTGTTGTAAATCACTTCTATTGGATACAAAAACCTGTATTGGTATATATATAGTTTATGATATATATGTAAAATTCTGTGTAATTATATGTAAAATCCACAGGATAATAGTGTGCTTTAGAAGTCTATCATTTGCAGTCGTTTGATAATTTGATAGGATATATGCCTGTCATTTTGGAGTAAAGAAAAGGTTAACGCATTTACCACTATCATCATAGAAGGTCATGAAAGAAAATTAGTGTGAAGTGTGTATAAATCACACTTTCTTAGCATAAACACCATCCTTGGGTTTCACACTTCTGCCTCACACCTCATGTTCACACGGTTACCTACACAAGTACAACAAACAACAACAAAAAAGTCATACTGTTGAAAAGAAAAACATTTTCTTATATGAAAAACAAAGTCTAAAAATAAACAAAAAATATCGAACTGACGAAATATATGATTTTGTACAATAACTTTACCAGACTGTAGTGCTGCTGCTGTCAACCTCAGGCGCGCGTGGAGGGGGCGGGGCCTACATGACTCAGGCTCAGCTCAGCCTATCAGAAGCGCGGGAGGGACCGTTTGAGTTCAAAACTGAAGCGGCGCCTTCAGGAAAACACCGTGACTTATTTGGGATTCTCCTTGGATTTGGACTGAATTTAGCATTTAACCACAATGTCTTCCGCGAAAAAGCAGATTTACTATTCCGACAAGTATTCAGACGAGGAATACGAGTACAGGTGAGGACTTTCAGTCGTTTTATTCAGCAGTTCCCTTTCGAGTTGAAACATCATAATAACCGTTATGTTTCATTTTTAGAAAAAAACATCCGCAAATGATACAAAATGGTCTGTTTAAAGTGTATTTTCCGGGTTCTGTCGTCTTAACCGCGTTATGTTGCCTGGCAAACAATTTGAAGAGCCGTTAAGTATGAAATATTAGTCAAACTAACATTGTCCCTCTCCTTCTTCATAGACATGTTATGCTTCCCAAGCAGCTTTCCAAACTGGTGCCAGCCTCCCATTTAATGTCAGAGGAGGAATGGAGAGGACTGGGAGTCCAGCAAAGTCAGGGCTGGATCCATTACATGATCCATAAACCAGGTCTGTATGTATCTGTAGACCAGGGCTGTGTTTTAAAACCTAAGGTACTCTGACAGCTTAATTACTGTCTATGTAAGTTAGGCAGCTCTGTAGTTTTTGAGAAACTGGTCCACAAAAGTTGCCCGTCATTTTCCTAAACCCTAATATCCCACTCTTTCTATACAGAGCCACACATTCTGCTTTTCCGAAGGCCGCTTCCCAAGGAATGAGATTTCAAGATTGTCATCGGAAGTTAAACTACTTGGTCGACTCTGACCATGCATGCATTTCTTTCCATATGTTGGGATTTGTATATAAGATTTATTATTTGCAGATCTATGGTATTGAAATGTTACTCCTTCCCATCCCCCTTTCATTCGGAGATCTGATGGCAACAGGAGCCCAGAGAGGAACGGGCTGCCTCCTCCAAAGTGTTTTCTTTAGATCTACACTTAAGTCACGCAAAATAAGTTGGATGGTGTTTCGGGTCTAGTAAATCGCCCCTGTCGTGAATAGAAGGAATAGTTTTTGTTGTACACTACATGATATTTGTTGCTGAACTGCTGTTGTTAACATCTCCAACTTGTATGTTGAGCAGTCAACGTTTGTTTGTTACTCATTTGTTGTTGACCAATCAATAAATATTATTTTTATTAGCTCATTTGTATCCTGATTTGTAATCTGTGTAATGTGACATTAAACAATGTACACAGTGATCAATATGTGCATATTTATTTTTTATTGATATCACACTCACAAAAAAATCTAGATCATAATTTTTTTTATTATACAGTGTATATGTTATACACTGTTATATATATACACACACACATACATTCTTTTAAATTTTAGCTAAAATTTTAGTTTTTGTTTACTTTTGTCATTTTTGTCACCATTTTTAGTCATTGTACTACATTAAGTTCAACTAAGCTGAAAAATGAAAAAAAGCCTCCAAGTGCCGTTTGAAATTTTCTTCTAAAATTAGCATTTTTAATCAGGCTCCTATGTGCAGGTTCAGTAATTGCACTTTAATGGCAATGAATAGGTTCTTTTCGTTGCCATTAAAGTGAAATAACAACATAAACACAGGAGCCAGAGAAAAATGCTCATTTTAGAAGAAAATTTCAAACGGCACTTAGAGGCTTTTGCATCTGAACTCTTCATATATATATATATATATATATATATATATATATATATAAGCCATTTCACTGGCTAGAAATTGTTCTTTGTAAATGTGAGTTCTGTAAAATTATTTTTTATAATTTTTGTCAATTGAAAATGATTTTTTTTTTTTTATCTTTAAATTATAGTTATGCTCACTTCTACAATATTTAATTGACTAGAAATTGTTTTTTGTAAGCATGATCAGAGTTCACTGTGAGACAAACGGCAAACCTTTTTAAACATGCAATGAAATTTTTCAAATTGAACAGAAAAAAATCTATATGTACAGATATAGCCTTCAAAATACTACTGATCTACTATTAAAGGGGTAACAAACTCCGAGTGCCTGATTCCTAAAGAGAAAGCAGGATGTCTGGGCTTGTGCACTGTCACTTTCTCTGGGTTATGACTTCCAGGACCTGGTACCACTCTGGACTCCCTTGCAGCAGTGTGCCTCCCCAGCATAGAGAACGCCGGCTGCCTCGGGAGGTAGACACTGGGATCTGTGCGGTTGTATCTACAAGGACCTGGAGTTTTAGATAAGTCCTCAGATGGACCCCCAGATTTGCATCTCCCAGAGATGGTGTAACTGGCACTGGACGCTTTGGTCAAGACACTGGAGCCCATGAGAGAAGGGAGGGTGTATTTGTTTGGGGCAGGTACAGTGTCCACGGAGCGATACTGTGTTCGATAGCCCATGGTGTGGGATGGCGGTTTGCGATGGATGCTGCACAGAGAGGCTTTCTCAGGACTGTATGCTCCTGGTCCAGGGGTGGAGAAGATTGCTGCTGCAGTTATCAGATACAACAAGGGTTAGGAACTGTCAAACTCAGTCAGCTCATTCCAACTAAGTGTTTCCTGGTGGTTTCGACATGAAGTGGTTTGCTCGACCAGCAAATAAGGAACCGCTTCAACAGAACAACACTTAGAAATAACCGACTTACCTCGACTTTCCATCCTGCCATTTATTGAATAGGCAGGGGTGCCGTCTCTTCCAAAGCGAGTCAGTCTGGCATCAATATGGTATTTAGGCCCTGGACTACAGTCAATGCTATGCACTGTACAATCAAAGCAGAATAAACACAGAATTACATTATAATACTTTGTGAATATTCGAGTGAACTGTTTAACACATGAACATGAATTATTACACATGAATGTGTAATTATCTGTAGAGTTAAACAAGTTACTTTGTAGGTTTTAAGAGCCTTTTTATTTATTTTATCGTATGCAAAGACAAAAAGATGAAATGTTAAGTAATCCAATCTAATATTTTAATAAGCTTTTAAATGTTTTTGTAGCTAATGGGATGGCATGAAAATACAAAATATCTCAGTTCCAAGGCGTACGCCGTACTGTACTATAATGCAAAAAAGAAAAAGTATTTAATTTTAAACATTTTACTTTAAATACAGTATTTGTAAAAAGTAAAAAAAAAAAAAAAAAATTTTTTATATATATATATATATATATATATATATATATATATATATATATATATATATATATATATATATATATATATATATATATATATATATAGGTAGATATATATTAAAAAACCTTACAAGAAAATTAAGTGTGATTGTACCCTTTTCTGTAAAGTAACATGAAAATGATATTAATAAAAATATCACTTCTGATCTACTAGCCTTTCTACACAGCAATGATCGACAATGAGAATTTACAGCAGTCTGTCTCTCTCTAGTGGTGACATTAGCAAAATACAAGTTTAAGAATTTATTATTTTAGTAAAAAATATCAACATAGATGATTTGTGCATTCCTGGCATCAAATGGACTTGAAAAACTTATGCTGTTATATTGGATTCATTTCCCACTGAGCTCATTTATTTTACTGCAAGTTAATATACATTTACATTTACATTTATTCATTTAGCTGACGCTTTTATCCAAAGCGACTTACAATTGCTATATATGTCAGAGGTCGCACGCCTCTGGAGCAACTAGGGGTTAAGTGTCTTGCTCAGGGACACATTGGTGTCTCACAGTGGATTCGAACCCGGGTCTCGAACACCAAAGGCATGTGTCTTATCCACTGCGCCATCACCACCCCGATATAAACTTACTGTTGTTGCTCATCCTGCCATGGAAGGAGTAGGCAGGACTTGTTGACTTGGTGAAATCGTGGCCTACAAAGCCGATAGCTGGTGGAAGGATGTATCGACCAGGTCCTGGCCCTGTAAACAAGAATGGAAAACACCCCTCATACTGTAGTCATGCACAGACAACATATGCACAGTCCACTACTTATAATCAGAAATATGCAGTGATGCATTTTTTTTTTTTTTTTTTGTGACAGAATCTGTTAGGGAGATCCACACCCTGTAGATGCATCCCAGCAGGAATGTGAGCTCATCGCAGTGGCGTGATGGTTTTTCCTGGAGTGGAGGACAGACAATGCCTTTGGCTATCTTCTCTGATACTAGCAGGGGAATGCCATGACATCAGCCCACAAATGTTTGTGTTCATGAGGAGGGTTACTGGGAGCACAGAACATTCTTTCACATTTACTTCAGCATGTTTTGACAGGCCTGAGTTATCGTAACCTTGCTGAACGCATGACCTTTGAAGAAAAAAGTAACTTTTTTTCAGTTAAATGAAAATTTGATATGGACATAAGTACATTGGAAGCATTTGTTACAAAATACAACACTACTGTATGTTGCATACCAGACCTTTTTGGGAAAAAGGTCAATTGCACAACACTTCTCACAAATTCTATCCCAAAGCAGCTTTACAAAAAGTGGAAAGGAAAAACCCTTAGGTTTACCAAGATAAAAAAAATTGTATCATGGACAGTATATCTTTATTTACTTATTAAAAGCATATTGAAACTACAAGAACAATAGTTCAATTCAACAAATAAGGAGTCAATATTGAGTAACCTGTATTTTGGACGCCGGATACTGTGCATTGTTCCGCCAACGAAAGTAGTTCCAAACGTACTTGAGTAAAATCAACCGTCACGCGCCTCTGAGCAACATGCAGTAGCACATTTCCTTTCGTTTTTGAACGAATCGGTAATATATAATAATTCACTCATTAAGAGCGTCGCTTGTCGCCATCTTCTGGCGTTAACGATGTACAGCCTAGCGGACTGATACAAACAGTGAATAGTCCCAGTGCTATTCGTTTGTGCATCAGTATCGTTTGAATGCCTTTCACCAATTGCTGATACTTCCCTCAAACACAGTTTTCTTACACTGAAGGGGAGACTGTTGTTTAGTACATAGTATATACAAATAAATATATTAAAACAGCTCACCTTTTTCTCTGCCAGCAATGACCGGACGCTTCCTCTCCGTTTCACTCATAGTCAAAATTGCATTTGGGACTGGAGGATTAACCCTTCTAGAAATCTAAGTTGTCCTGCAGAACTGGACATAGGCCTACTTACTATCAAATCTCTATGCCAACTTTTCCAGAGAATTGGAGTAAACAGAGCTCAAGGACAAGCAATTATTAAGGAATTAACATTCAGCATCAGTTTTTCCAGGCAATTTAAACACGCAAGCAGATCCTTGCAAAAACCCAAGTAGGTGTAGATCTTCAAAACATCCAAGTTCAAAGCTGAGGTGATGGTTAGAAGAACTTTTTCGTGTTCATCTTCCTAGATCAGATGTCCTCTGCAGCACAGTTCTGCCTTCTGACCTCTCTTGGACTGGACAAGTTCTCCACTGTCTAATGATCTGATGAGGTCTGAACTAAAGCCACCCAAGTGGAAAACTGAACACTTTTTGGAGTAATCTTCATTCAACCTGGTAGACTCAATCAGGGGCCACCAAACCCATTAAATATACACATGCGTTTGAGAGACAGAAGCACAAAGGTGTCATCACTTGAATTCACTGTCATGTAACCCTACCGCCATCAGATAATTCCTCCTCTCGCTTCTCTTTCATGCCTTTACTCTGTTCATCTGAGCAGAGATGGACCATCAAGCATGGGTCGCTAAGGAGACCAGCAGCTGGGGGCCCCCCTGCAAAGCTGCAAAAGGCCTTCGGCATTAGAGAAGATACAAACTTCTGAAGGACATATACGTGCCATATTCCCATCTATCCAACTGAAATGCATTGTCTGGGAGAGCTATTAAAGAAAAAAAAATGAGCAGGAACTGAAAGCTGGGGGAATGACAGGTAAACATGTTCACCACTGCACTGACCAGCAAACAAATATTAAACAGTAACAGTGCTGTGGTAACCGGAGCTGGATGTCAACATAGGCAAACTCTCAAAAGCTGACCCAGTGGACAGCAATGTTTTGCCAGGACCTTCAAACAAGTTTCAGAGAGCTTTGAAGAAGCTCAAGCAGTTAACCAGGAACAACAGATTATCTCAAAACTGTTAAAAATGCAACTTTAACATTTTAGGAAGAATTTGTGCTCAAGAAGTAATATGGTTACACGACTGCTCTGCATAATAAAGCCCCAAGTATACCAAGGTTTTTTACGCATACATTAAGGTACGCGTACTGTGCACGACATATGAGCAAAATCTACAGAATTCCAAGTTTATATCTCACAACTGTGACTTTTCCTCGCAGTTCTGACTTCTGAGAATTGCCAGATCTGAAGAGTTGAGCTAAAAAGGTCGCAGTTACCTTTTTTATTGTTTTATTCTGTGGGAGAAAAAAAATAATTGTGAGATGTAAACTCACAATTCTGAGTTTATAACTTGCAATTGTGAGATAATTTTGCAATTCTGAACAGGGAGATAAAGAGCAACTTTAAAATACTACACGTTCGTGCTAAGCGTTTGCATCAAAACTGCAGTATTCTTCAGCCTTTATGCACTGGAGAATCATCGAAAACCAAGTTCATCACATCAGTATTCCAAATATACCAAAAATTCCACCCAAAATACAAATATGGTATTTTCAGTATACTACAACTTGCTATACTTACTTACAGTGCCGTAAGTTCCCCTAATAAATGAAATCATCATTTAAAAACTGCGTTTTGTATTTACTTGCATTATCTTTGTGTAATATTAAAATTTGTTTGATGAATCTGAATCTTTTAAGTGTGACAAATATGTAAAAAATAATAAATAAAAAAAACAGGAAGGGGGCAAAAACCTTTTCACGGCACTGTATATACATGCTATACGTATACTTACTATAACTACACTAATACTAATTTTGCATATGTAGAACGGACAGAATGCAAATTGTAATTCAAACATAAAACAAAGATTTCACACACGATACAAATTGCATACAAAGTTTATTCTCATTTACTTTCTTCCAAATGTGATATCATTGAAGGTTAAATTCATTTTACGTTCATTAAAATTTACAGTAATTTTCAAATTTCACAATAGGCAACTTTGCATATCTGCATTTTTCTGCATTGATTTTAGGGGAATTTAAATACAGTAAAGTATGTTAAATGGGCCTTGAGAGTAATAAACTCTTATTGGTACTTTAACGCATCATTAAATTAAACCAAATTATTCAGTGAACTTGAATAATCACATTAGAGGCATTCTGTTTAAAAGTGCAGATTTCATGTGGGCCTACCGATTTGCATTTAGCATGGAGGTTTAGTCAAAATAGCTTATATTCTGTACAAATCATATTCCAGTTTGTATAACAGAGTTTGTTTTCTGTGATGCAGAGACTAATTTAGCATAGGGTGACTGGGAAAGAAGCTTATTTATCAGTTGCAGTCTCCTCTCCAATGAAGAAGTCAGATGTCAATAAGTAAAAATAGTAGCTACACACCTTAACGCACAATTTTTGCGTTTTTTCTATGGAAGTGCACGGTCCATCACAGCACATTTTAATGGGTTGTAAAACCACACCAGTAGATTGTGTTCAGAAAGAAGGGAGGAGCTGACTGAGGAATTGAGAAAATAAAAAAACAACCGAACGAACAAAAGGCACTAGTCACAAATAAATACCACAGATAGAAAACAAAGACAATAAAATATTAGCTTTTTAGGTAATTATACTTACAAACATAAATACTGGACTATTAAAACTAGATTACAAGAGACTGACTTAAAAGGAATACAGGGAGACGTCATACCATCACGAGACGTAAGGAGCTATGGAAATGAATTTAAAACAATAAAAGAGAGGAGAACTGATATTATCTCTCTTTCCGAACACACACATACACACTCAGAGCTGTCATCTCGTTGCAACAGACTGGGTCCACCTCTCTTTACCAGCCTTTCTTACACACAAACATATTCACAGAGAATGTACAATGTGGAGCTCCTGCACTTGCTGCTGACGGCCAGGGGTCTCTATTATAGAGGAGGCAGAGAAAAAGACAAAAGCTTGATGTTTATATTATATATGGAAGTGACAAAGAAAACGTTTCACATGGTTAAGGCATTATCCTTTAAGTGACTGTGGTAAATGGGTTGTATCTCACCATCGATCAGGTGAGTCCTTTGTGTCCACTGTGAGGATATGTCTACTCAGTTGTTTGGTGTCTGCCGCCTCCTCCTCTTCTCCTATAGGAATTAATTTTTCCTCACTCTCTGGTGAAAAGCTGTCAGTGTCCGGCTCATACTCGTAAGAATAGTAGGACACCTCAGCTACAGAGCCTGGCTCCTCCCCTCCTATTAAATAAATCAGATGTTGCAAAACAATTTGCCATCTTTGACAAAAGCATTGTTTGATTTGTTTCAGTTACAATTAGATATTTTTTCTGGAAATCAAGATAAGGAAAAAAAGATAAGACTTTTTTTTTTTCATTTTGGCTGTGATGTCCCTCAAGTGTATGTATTTGGCTTGCTTTAGTTTTTGCTAAAAACATGTTTGTGTCATTTAAATAACATTTTCATAGTTGTTAATAATAAATAACAACATTTTAAATTAATATAGTTAGCAAATATATCCATTGTCAGACTACATGACTGATAATGAAAAATACATGTACAAAATGGCCTGCAGGGGGCGTTCCTTGCATATATAAAGCAGCAACTCAAGCTGACTATTACTGTCATATGTTTCAACAGACCAAGTGTGTAAATGTATCTCTCATGTTAGGAATTCACAGCTTGGGTGTCTTAACTCATTTATCTTTCCAGAGAGAATGTTTGCAGAGCTTTAACACAGAAATGTCCATAAATGAGAGAAAAAAAGACAAATCCAAGTTTATAGGCTTTTGTCAACACAGCTGCTCAGCACCACTTAATGTCTTTCTTGCAGTTTAGAATTATACCTGAAACTGAAATCTACTTATTTCCATATTATCCTTCAACATTATTACAACATTCATATATATAAATAAATGTACATTTCTCAGATCTTTTTGAGCTTCGGTCAGAATAAGACACTGCAAATCGGGAATTCTGCTTTGAAAATAATTTTTGATCCAAGCTGAATTTGTCAAGGAAGTGCTCTCACAGATTTCCAAAACACATATTTCTGCTACACAGGTGATGGTGTGAGTTTTTCAAACAGATTTTCAATTGGCAAACCCAAGAAAGTCATCTCAATCATTAACAGGGTGCAAACAAACTTAGTAATTACCTCAAGCAAAAAAGAACTGTAAATTCCTGCAAACATTTAAACAGGTGGCACCTAGGTAAAGGAAACTTATAAATAAATAAAGCGTGCTAAAACCATAACCCTGAGGAACCCCAACAACCACAGCCCTATAGACACATTTTCGCGGCCCAAACACAACACTAGGCAAGTCTTAACAGCTCTGCAAGAAACGGTCTAATCAGTCTGGGAGTTTTCCAGAGGACACAGACGCACATACCTACACACACACCTTGCTGAAAGTGCATGTGATATCATGAGTGCTTCTAACTTGCCTTAAGTGCTAATTTCGCTACTTAATGGGTTGTAATGTTTTATCAAATTACCTTCATTCCAATGAGGGTAATACACTGCATAAAATCTTTGCTTTTGTCCTGTTTTCCAATAAAATATCCAAACATCATTAAAACAGGCAAAATTCTGTGAGATAATACTTGGTTTTAGAAAATGTATCTTGAATTAATTGTTAATTCTCTTGAATTCATAGTTTTTGCAATATACTGTAAGGACTCCAATAAGGGCAATAAAATCAAGAATATGATGGACATAAATCCTTGTAAAAATACTTCAGCACTGATTTCCTGTTGCATTAAAATTTGTACATATCAAATCCAGCTAACTTCTCACAGTTAATGGTGTTTGAACAGGCCAAGCCCTATACGGGAAGGTGCGAGGTGAGTGACAGGAGGCTGGGATACCAATTATCCAAGCATTAATGTAGTCTGGGCTGATATGCAGGCCTATGCACATATAAGCTTCTATGCATGTAACATCTGATCGCTGAACTCTTCAACACCTGCCCATGTGTGGCACACGCTTACACCTGCAGGGCACTGATGGAGATGTGTTCAAAGAAAAGAAGAAGAGAGGAGAAGATGATACCTGCAGGAATGAGTATAGGTTCCTGTTCTGGTTCTTCTCTTGTAGCGTGTTCTCGCTCTTCTACAGCCACCTCCGCTGTAGGACGACAACGCACACATAAACAGGTCAAATTAAAGTTCAATGCAGTACTTTAGTTAGGAAACAGATACATCAGTTGCTCAGTGTTTCATATCTGGATTCCAGATCCAAGTCTAATATCATTTGTTTGAACTTGTGATACTTTGGTTTAGGGTTAGCACACTATCCAGTAGAAACATTTTTGCTTCTGAATTTTTAGTAAGAGCACCAATGATCCTGAAATGAGTCTAATGACACTTTAGAGTTACATATGTATCTTTACAAAACCTGATACCAAAATATGTACCATTTTTAGGAACTTTTTTTTTAGTGATGCACAATAGAAATGTTTTTAACTAATTGTTTTACAGAAATGAAATCACACTGACCAAAACAGACACTAACACTTCTGAAATTAATCTGTAGAACTTGATGCAAACATTAAAAATAAAACAATTAAAATAAATCACAACATTCATAATGTTACAGAAAAATCACTGTGAATATATAACTGTACCAGCAGATTAAAACCTAAACTGCTTGTAATTTACGATCTATAACCTGCATTGCACAGCTCCTAAAATTGCAAATACCGTTCCCTCGTTTAAATCAGTGCACCTGTAAATAAAATAATCATGCAGCCCTAAACATTCTACTGCGGTTTACCATTTTGGCACTGGTGTCCCTCATAACTATTTTTGTGTCCCCCTCCCGATGGTGGTCCTCTGTAAAACAAGAAAGCCCTTTTGTTGTTGGTCCGCTCGTCGGAAAGGAATGTGATAGGATTTTTCTAACCCTCTGCCTCCCCCTTTCTTTTCGCTGTCAAAGGGCCCTGGACAAAAGCGCTCTGTCATTTGGGGAGCCCTGTAATACACCATATACTGGTGTGTGTATGAGCATATGCATGTGTTTATATCATTTGCAACGGCAGCACCTGAACGGATGTTCCTATCAGAGCAGGTACACCTCAGTCTTTCTCTGTAGCAAAAACACGGGTTTGATTGTTCGTATCGGGCCTGTCTGGACATGGATAATTGCAAAGTACTGAAAATATTTTGATTCTCTTTGATGCGTAAGTGGATGAGGCTTTAATCTCGCCTGTGATATGAAAAAAAAACAGCAACTGGATCTCAAGTGGCAAGACACGAATCTCAACAACAGACCAAAACTACCCCGTGAAAGCTCTGATCCACATTACGGTTGGAGATTTGTTTGGCTGAAACATCTGCGGTCTTCCTCACATGTCCATGCCTGTGTGTATCCAAAAGTCCTGCGCATTAACCTCTTAAAAAGGAAGGAAAAAACATGTCTCTAATTATCCAACGAGCATGACTTCATCTTAAAGTGTCTAGGAAGGGTAGCACCTGGTTCAAGATCACATGGCATAAATCTTGGCGAAAATTAGTTTTGTAATGAAACAGTACAGGTTTACAAAGCTTGGGTCCTTAAAGTTGCGTAAAAAAGAGGATTTTTTCCAATACATCTAGGCTATAAATTCGCAGGGAGGTTGCAGAACTTACTCTGTGGGCAGTGGCTGAAGGGCATCTGCTCTATCCGTGTGCCATTCCTGCAGGCATACACCTCCATCTGGCACTGGTTTTGGTAGATTTGGCCATCAGAACCACACACGGGCTCGCCATCATAGCCGCAGTCACGATAACACGTACATCGCTCGTAGTGTTCCTCCTCCGGACAATCAAAAATATTGTTGCACTGGCCACCTTGCACAAAGCCTTGAGTGGGAAAGTGAATGTTTCATTAAATATGAAGTATTTGATATTAGAAGTATATACTAGGAGACAAAGATGTACTGACCTGTCCAGTGATTGCTGGAGCTTTCCACTTCATTGCATGTAGTGCCGTCACATAGTTCTCGTGCAAGTGGACTGCTCTCGCTCACGTTGTAGAAACGAGTGGCTTCAAATGCTGTATACACACACATAAATCAGTAAAATCAGTCTTGTGCAAAATTCATGTCATTCAAAAGACAGAGAGATTGGATATAACAAAGTAATAACTTGTATACACATTTCAGTAATGAGTTAGAAAATTAGTAAAGTTCATAAGAGTCATTTACTCAAACCGAACTACACTGGTACACCGCCTGTTTGTTGTGTGTAATCTGTAATCTCAACAGGAAAACGTGTTGTCCTTGTATTTTTTTTTTTTTTCACTAGGTTTTTCAAATAATACAACTGATCATGATATGCAGCCTTCAAGTGTGCCTGGGAAGCTTGTACTAAAGAGTTATTACAATGTCACATTGCATAATCATTCATTACAAATCAAAACAAACTTGTGATTATGTTTGCAAAATCACTACGTTTTAAACTCACCCTAAGGACATTCATAACTCACATATCATCTAAAATTCAGAGTTTCTCCATTTGTACATACAGCATTGTTTGGTCATTCATGGGCTGGGAACTTGTAATTATGGTATTTCTGACTCAACTTAAAAAACAACCATGGTTTTATTGCCTTCTTGGAGATGATACCATGATAATACCCTGTTATTATTTGAAATGAAGTAAATGGTATGATTACCATATTCATATACCAGAGTACCATCAAAACAAACAACTGCTGTACTTTGGTGCCACCACAATTCTTTTTTTTATATTGAGTAGGATGGTCCAAACTCACCTGGTTCATAATAGTCATAGACTTTAACTGGCACTGGAGCTGTTTTGCCCACAATATACTCCCTCACGGCATTGAAGGCAACACATGTCATACACTGACTTGGGATCTGTGGAAAAGACAAGACCCCAGCGGACTTTACAATGATAAATCTTTAATACACTCCCCTAACAGAACACCTGGAGTTATATGAGACTTTAACCTCAAGTATTTTAAGATACAGCTCTCATGTTATGTAAAAGTGCTCCTAGAGCTACACAAAGCTGTAGTTAAGCAACATTAACTCACCTCGTCGAAATAGAAGAGAACCTTTCGTCCGTCTACTTCATACCTCTTCAGCCCCACTTGCTTATCCAACAACAGCTGGGAATAAAATTATTACAAAGGATTATTTAGCACTATGAACAATGCTAATTTAAATGCTAAAGCTAATCTAATCTAAGATAAAATATTGTATAATTTAATAAATGGTTTTATCTTTTAGTACATTTATTACAACCACAATTCACATGTAAACCATTTTTTGAATGTGGCTAATTTGGTTAGCCAGGTAAGTTTTGGGTCTAAACCATTTTTCATTCTTCAAACCAAGCTAGCATTTAGCTAACTCGAAGGGAGAAACGCAAGTTAAAGAGAAAAACTTGCCTCAAGTCACTTTCTACGCAGAGGAGTCATTCTATATTTAGGGGTACATTTCAGGTCAGCCAAGAAGTCAGAAAATGAGTATTCTTTTTTTTATAAATAAACTAGGTGGTTGAATAATATATCCCCTTAATGTGCTAAATTAATTATTTGGCAAGCTTAAGCTCTAATGACTTTTTAAATATGTTAATGAAATTTAACGTTTGATTAATTATTTTGTCAACTGTGTTACGGACAAATTCTGTGTCAAATGAAACATGAATGAAGTATTACATGTTTGATAACACATTTGTTTGAAGGTTTTTGAGTCTATTCACCAGAGTTTTTGATGTTATCTGTCTAACTGATTTGAAAATATGAATTTGGGGCATCATAATGGGCGTTCTGTGAGATGCTATCATGAAGGATGAAACTTTCTTCAACATAAATCCAAAGTATGCTGAAGTTAGCGTTATTCGTCGTTCTTACCAAAGACATCCATCTCCAGAGATATCCCCATCTTTTTGTCTGACGGTTTAGTTCACATTTAAAAGATTTATAACATAAAAAACACACATAACACAGTTGACAAAGTAACACAGTTGACATGAGTAACACAGTTTACAGGAATGAACTTAGTATCCATAAAGCAAGTTAAACACACTAACTGTATAATGTATGGTATTATAATGTGTATGACTATATTACATTATTATAAAGTTAAATGAAGTTTTATAATGCATCATGACACTTCAAGTTGTAAGGACTTGTTCAATAACTTCATAACACTTTATCAGTCATGACTATGCGGAAATTAGGGTGACCATACATGCCATTCTTCCCGGACATGTCCTGGCCAGGATTTCTATATTGCTTTGATTCAAAGTACCTTGAGAGCTTTTCGAAAACATAAGGAACCGATGTCATGCACCACACGCAAACAAAGTCAAAACCTAGATATTTTAAGCAATGTCTGGGAAAAATGGCACATATGGTCACCCTACAGAAACAGATATATGCCAAATCTATAATATTATATAGGTTTAAAGTCAATCATGGGGAATTCTGAATGCTTTATAACCCTTGACGAATATGAATATAATGTGCATATAATATTATGGATAGGCCTACTGAGTTCATAGAAAGTGTGGCCGTGATTAGATCAGTTAAGTTTATCCATTGTAATGCAAATCATGGTATTTAGGTAATTCCTATGTAGTTTCTGTGTAATGACAATAGTCGAGACAATAGTGAATATTTTTTTTTAAAATCAACAGCACTCAGTGGGAGCATAAATTGACCCACAAAAGCTGTTTGCACCGCTCTTTCGTCGCTTGATCTTTCGTTTAGGCACGTTGATCCATTAAATCACTTATACAAAACCATGATCCGCAATCACATGAAATAGTCTTTTCTTTTCGTTTTATTCTACATTTTATCACCAATAGGACAAGCACACATACATTTCGGCTCAAAGGCCTTCTTCGGTGTGTATAAATTGCATAAATTGACCCCGAATTACCAACAATGTCAACCGTGTTAATCCTTGTCAACTGTGTTACAGCTGATGGGTAACACAGTTGACAGATAACACAGTTGATATTTCGGCCATTTTAAGGCCTTGTGCAAACTGCTGACCTTGGACTAGTTAGTACATGACCTTGATTAACTTATGTTTTTATATTCTTTCTCTACATACTTATAAATATAACATGTGACGCAAGTTCACCAGAACATGTTGATAACACAGTTGATGGTCAATTAATCTACTCTATGTGCAGACAATAATATAGATAAAATATTGAAGAGGAGAAGTTATAACTTTCCACACTGTCTTCAAACTTCCCTCCAAAAAAGGAAAATACATCGTGATGTTGGACATGTGACTTTGGAACAAACCATTGCTGATTTATAGGGGGTTTTATAGTGAGTAACACAGTTGACACTGATTTCTCGGACGTACACAAAATGGATGATTTAATGTAGATGCATGAGCAAAATATTTTTTAAAACACCTTTCTCATAATTTAATGATTATTTTGCACAAATAATTACAAGAAATATATGCATAAAAATGTATTTTAGAGCTAATCTGAAGAGCAAAACCTCACATTTACCAAATCTGACAGCACAAAAACACCAACTTGCAGTATAGAATAAGCCATTTTTGCAAGATAAAAGATGGATATTTGTTGGATTTTTGTATTAAATTAATTAGAAATGTCCCCTGATATAAACGTGATCATTGTTTGAAGTGAAAAGTTAATGAAAAATTAGTAAAATTGATAATAGAGTCCATGGACATGTACCCCTAATTATAGAATCACTCAGGTAACAGTTGTAAGTAAACATCTGACTGGTACATTTGACTTTAAGGCAGGAATTTCTCTTCACCTTAATATTCATACTGTATATATGTACTGTATATATGAAGTATATCCGACTTCTCAAACCTGCTAGCTGTCATGCTAACAATTCAATGCACATCACTGCACATTTGCATGAACTGTTCAACTTTTTGCTCATGTCATACACTCAGTATTTTAGTACCTGTACAGTCCTCCCTTCCACGAGATGTCATATTTAATCAGGGTCTGTTTAGCATCCTAACATCCTATGTATGTGTGTGTGTGTGTGTGTGAGAGAGAAAGAGAAAGGTGGCAAGTGCTCGGACACAGTTTATGAGGGGCCCAGTGTGAGCTGGCGCCACAAGGACACATTCGAACATAAACACACACAAACATACACAGTATGACTGCAAACCCAAATAAATGACCAAGAGTGATTTGATTTGTCCAAAAGCCACAGCAGAGAGCATGATTTCAAAAAAAGCCTTGCTTGTTAGCATTGCCAAAATAAAAAGTCTAAAAAAGGAATCTTGCTGCCTTAGGGACCAAAGACCGTTGTTGTAATTAGACATTTATAGCCTTATACGTAAATAACACTGTTAACTTCACTATTCATTTAAAAAATATATATTGATTTTCACTGTGGAATATATGAGAAGTAAACAATCTTCCAAGCATGTCCTCCCCCTTACTATAAATTAAAACAATGAGACATGACGGTGTAAGCAATCTCGCTTCCCATAGCGAAACGAGGAATGCGAACAGCCGGGGTCGTGCAATAAACATGGAGCCAGCCAGAGGTGGCTGTGTAAAGCCAGCTCGTTACTGGCTAATGGCGCTAATGAGACGCGTTCCACCGCGGTGAGCTTCGGAGTCGGTTCATGTTATACGGCTCCCGTGGTAGCGTCGGTTTACTAGCGTTGAGGACATGAGGCCTGGGACCCATAACATGACTAATGAGGGACAATCAGTTGACTGGGGACAGCGAAGGTGAATTAAACCAACCTCCATTTACCCACATACCCCCAGCTGGAGGGTATGTGGGTAAATGAAACACTCCTTGTGAAGTGTTTCTTTTTTTCTGGTAGTAGAAGTAATGTTTATTTAAACAAGAAATGAGGAGTTTGCCTCATTTCAGAACACCACTTACATACATGCATTTATACACAAGCAATGTGGTGTGACCTAATTTTCAAGAGGTCAAGCAGCTCTAGTTGGGCTTACAGACCATCCAGAGGCCCATAATGTCCACAACAGTGGCCTGGAACAGGAAGTGCTCAGGGGGGTCAATATGTATATGTGTGTGTGTATATATATATATATATATCCGGGTTGGACCCCCTTTTGCCTTAAGAACTGCCTTAATTTTTCATGTCATAGATTCAACAATGTGTTGGAAACATTCCTCAGAGATTTTGGTCCATATTGACATGATAGCATCACGCAGTTGCTGCAGATTTGTCGGCTGCACATCCATGATGCGAATCTCCCATTCCACCACATCCCTAAGGTGCTCTATTGGATTGAGATCTGGTGACTGTGGAGGCCATTTGAGTAAAGTGAACTCATTGTCATGTTCAAGAAACCAGTACACTGTAGTCATTAAGGGATGGACACGGTCAGCAACAATACTCAGGTAGGCTGTGGCGTTTAAACGATGTTCAATTGGTACTAAGGGGCCCAAAGTGTGCCATGAAAATATCCCCCACACCATTACACCACCACCACCAGCCTGAACCTGTTGAGACAAGGCAGGATGGATCCATGCTTTCATGTTCTTTACGCCAAATTCTGACCCTACCATCTGAATGTCGCAGCAGAAATCGAGACTTAGACCAGGCAACGTTTTTCCAATCTTCTATTGTCCAATTTTGGTGAACCTGAGTGAATTGTAGCCTCTGTTTCCTGTCCTTAGCAGACAGGAGCGGCACCCGGTGTGGTCTTCTGCTGCTGTAGCCCATCTGCTTCAGGGTTCAACGTGTTGTGCGTTCAGAGATGGTATTCTGCATACCTTGGTTGTAACGAGTGGTTATTTGAGTTACTGTTGCCTTTCTATCATCTCTAACTAATCTGCCCATTCTCCTCTGACATCAACAAGGCATTTTCATCCACATAACTGCCGCTCACTGGATATTTTCTCTTTTTCGGACGATTCACTGTAAACCTTAGAGATTGGTGTGTGTGAAAATCCCAGTAGATCAGCAGTTTTTGAAATACTCAGACGAGCCTGTCTGGCATCAACAACAATTCCACGTTCAAAGTCTCTTAAATCCCCTTTCTTCCCCAATGTGATACTCGGTTAGAACTTCAGTAAGTCGTCTTCACAACATCTAATGCTTAAATGCATTGCGTTGCTGCCATGTGATTGGCTGATTAGCAATTTGTGTTACCAAGCAATTGAACAGGTGTACCTAAAGTGGCCGGTGAGTGTATATATACATTTCATATATAATTTCATGTTTTTATTTTATTTGACAATTAGAATAAGAACGAGTTTTGAGTGTTCTGTGTGTTTATGTTTATGTGTGTGTTCGTGAGAGAGTGAAGAGACTGATAAATTCCACGCCATATTGCCTCCTTTGAAATGGCCTCCAGATGTAAACTTTGTTCATCTGCCAGGAGGACACATGCAGAAAAATAAAAAAGGACAGAGCGAGAGAGATGCACTGCCCTATTTTAGAGACACCTTGTCAATCTTGTGTCTACCTTGAATGTTGTGAAATGTGATTGTAGCAAACGATGGGAAGTTCTATGAGAGAGAACAAAAAAGGGCAATCTCACCCTCTCCAAACTCTCGATATCTGCACGGAAGCCAGACAAAAGAGGGAATTCTAGGACAGCCATATTGGATGAGCCAGCATGCAGCCACCTGAGGAGGTACATTTTGGAGTTAGAGAGTAAACAATACTTCTAAAATCAATCTAAGGTCATTCATTCATATCCAACAAGATCAAGTAAAATAGACCTCAAAATGCATCAAATCCTTTTGTTGATGTTGTTACCTGGTGCAAACCTCTAAAGTAATACGGTAGTCCAGATAGTCCTGGTGGGCCGCAGGGTCCTCGTCGTCTACAGGAGCTCTTCGCTTGCGACTCAGCTCTGATCGGTTATCAGCACGAGAACGTGAGCGAGGAGATATGTGTCGTGAGGACGGCTGGATGTGATGTTCCTGTCTAGGTTCCTTGAGATTAACATTAAGCTGAAAGGCAGGCTTAGCCACCGGATCAGGCACATTGTAGGATACATCAATCTGAAAATGGAGAGAAGGCCATGATCAATACCATGTGCCCAGAGCACCATGGCTTCATCTAGTACCCCATTTTCATTCAAAGAAATGTTAAAGAAAGGACTTTTTTTGTCCATTTAATTGCCTACCAGGAGTAAATCGTACCACTTGTCACCTAAAAATTAAAGAGTTAATTTATGTCCTTAAGCACAAATAGTGCTAATTACATGACAAAATTGAGTATTTAGTGTAAGGGGTTTTGTTCACACACAGATGCAAGATTCTTAAAATTTGCATTTCTTCCTCCAAACAACCTTAGAACAGAACGTTCTAGGTCAAGGTGCCGACATGGTTCTGGTTGTTTTTGTGGCCCAGAATGAGTTTATTGTTTCTGAGGGTCATCTTACCAAAAAAAAAAAAAAAAAAAAAGACTAGACCATTCTATCTAGGGGATAGATTACAGGAGAAAGAACATACCCCTGGCATACAATTGCTTAAGTTTTACCAGATCTTTCCATCCTAAAGGCAGGAATGTGAACATTAGTACTGAATTTCCCCTGGAAAGAGAGCTGGCTGAGGATTTCGCCTCAAGATGAGGAGGAGGAGGACGATGACGAAGAAGAGTACAATCATTTATCCGTGGAGAAAATGTGGGATTATGTTTGCCAGAAACCAATAGTACCTGCATTAGACAGCAGCCTTCTCCTTTAGCGCTGACAAACAGTCCTGTTGGAATGCTGGGTATCTGAAAAGAGAGAGAGAGAATGCAAGACTTATCAATCAGATTAACAGTGCAAGTATAAGCAAATACATTAACTGCCTGGCCCCTGTCCAACATCCAAACTACACGCATTTAAACTGACACTGCTAATCACAAAATGGAGTGATGTGCCAAGCAGATGCTGTAGTTCAGGCCCTCACTGAAAATATCTCTCCGACAGTAGAATGTAAAAATGTCAATAGTGTTTGTGGATTATTTGTTTTTTACCACAGCTTTTTGCAGAATCTTCTTATTGTCCCATTGGAGCTCAAATGTTTCTTGGAAATCCAGATTAGTGGAAGCCAGAGATATAGTGAGATTGACCCCGCCCACATATGACAGGATGGCATATTCGGACAGGGCTTGCAATGCCACACAAGTATCCTGTTTTTGAAAAAAGAAGAAAACAACTAAATTTTAATAAAGCATGTTTAGTCTACACTATATTTGGACACACTAATGTAATCTTTCTTACTGTATCCACCTTATTTTTAACGAAAGAGCAGGCGTGTGTAACTTGAATGTGTGAGGCTTTTGGTATCATCCACTTTCCACTTTTTTTTAGCAGTACAAGGTTAAGGTTCAGGCTGCTTTATGCCGATCATCATCAGTGTTAGTAACTAGTTACAGTAATAATATTACGGTAACACTTTACAATAAGATGTCATTTGTTAACATTAGTTAATGTATTAACTAACATGAACAAACAATGTACAAATGCATTTATTACATTATTAATCTTTGTTAATGTTAGTTAATGAAAATAAAGTTGTTCATTGTTTATTCATGTTAGTGCACAGCGCATTAACTAATGTTAATAAACACAACTTGTGATTTTAATAATGCATTAGTAAATGCTGAAATTAACATTAACTAAGATTAATAAATGCTTTAGAAGTATTGTTCATTCTTACTAATGTTGTTAACTAATATTAACTAATGAACGTTATTGTAAAGTGTTGCCAATATTACTTTGTGCAGTAACTAGTAGTTTCAGTAACATAATTACAGGTACCATCCATAAAACAGCTAGTTACTTGCCTCAACCCCTACTGATTTGAAGTCCAACAATCCAATAATTGCTAGATTTATTTTCAGAATATTCATGACTTGCACAGGCACATGAAGTCACCAGAGCAGCATGCAAGCTTGGAATATAAAAAAGCCTATATTCAACGGATGAAAATATTGCAATTACATTGATTTCGTCAGAAGAAAAGATGATCTGAACAATGATGTGTAAGTTATGGCATTATGGAAGTTGTGACATTACTTTACTCTGGCATTGCATGGCTTGCCCACCCACATCCCTCTGATCCCAATATAAATTGTATTACTATAATTAAAAAGAAAATGTAACATTTTCTTACAAACTTATGCTATTTCTTTTGATAAAATACAATATGAAATATAACTGTATATGGGCAGCAGAGAAATTATAGCTACAATTAGCTTCAAGCTACACATGACAACTAATGAGGTTAATACAACACTTAGAAGTCACTATCAATCCCCACTGAGTGTTTGTAATAACTTCTGACTGCAATATAATGTGGATTTTCGTCAAATGAGGCATTTCAGAAGAATTTTTAGGTAAGATATGCAATTACAACTTCTGTGGGCCGTGAAGGAAAAGTAATGTAACTAGAACTGTTGCATGTTGCCCTTTATTGTTGCCAGAAAGTAATAAGTAAAGTAATAATATTACTTTTGAAAGGAATTACTAGTAATGAGTAATAAATTACATTTGAGTAACGAGCCCAACACTGATCATCGTAATTATAAAAATACTGGTTGTAGCACAAAATAGTTTTAACATTAACTGCCTTTAATTATTCTACACGTTATTTACCTATTGTGGCTAATAAACCAGAAGACTATTTTTTTTAATGTTGAAGGAAATAGCTTATCTGAGCATAAAAAATAAGGTGGATACTACAAAGTGTACACTTAAAGGAACACTCCACTTTTTTTGGAAATAGGCTCATTTTACAACTCCCCTAGAGTTAAACAGTTGAGTTTTACCGTTTTTGAATCCATTCAGCAGATCTCCGGGTCTGGCGGTGGCACTTTACGCTTAGCTTAGCATAGATCATTGAATCTGATTAGACCGTTAGCATCTCGCTCAAAAATTACCAAAGAGTTTCGATAATTTTCCTATTTAAAGCTTGACTCTTCTGTAGTTACATCGTGCACTAAGCCCGATGGAAAATGAAAAGTTGCAAGTTAGTTGTTTTCTAGGCCGATATGGCTAGGAACTATACTCTCATTCCGGCGTAATAATCAAGGAACTTTGCTGCCGTACCATGGGTGCAGCAGGTGCAATGATATGACGCAGTGCCTGAAAGTAGTCCCCAGCTATTTCATAACTAATTACCTAGCTGGGGACTACTTTCAGGAAGAATGAGAGTATAGTTCCTAGCCATATCGGACTATAAAATCGCAACTTTTCATTTTCCGTCAGTCTTAGTACACGATGTAACTACAGAAGAGTCAAGCTTTAAATAGGAAAATTATCGAAACATTATCGAAACTCTTCGGTCATTTTTGATGACCAAATGCTAATGGTCAAATCCAAATCAATGATCTATGTTAAGCTAAGCTAAGCTAAAAGTGCTACCGCCAGACCCGGAGTTGTAAAATGAGCCCATTTAAAAAAAAGTGGAGTGTTCCTTTAATACTTTAGAGTATTCTTGCTTAAAAGCATCGACAAAACATACTTAAATGTACATGCGTAAGTTGTCCCCAGTTATTAAGTAATGATTCTACAACGAGACTTTAAAATCTGCTGATTTTACTTCATGCTTATTTGTGAGAATTGCAATTGAAGAGCTGAATTGGGAATAGCATATTACTCTTGCTGAGGATATGGAAGAAATTGTAAAAGTAGTATGGTATTACAACTTTAGCTATTGTTTTGAATCTGGGAAATTTTGGGAAACAGAATTTGAACTTCTTAGCAAATGTAGTAGATTGCATACTGTGGACTGCACATGAAGTAGATATAGTATACAAACATAACATGAATCTTTTATTCACAATCAAGGACTAAAGAACATAACACAGATTTGTCACCTGAGTTGAGGAAAAACCACCGAGGGCATTCCTTTGTTGCGACAACCATTTAACTACAGGTAGGGCCGAGGCCACGTCACCCAGAAGTGTGTAGGTGAGTAGACCATAAGCTGTCATCTCAACTTCAGCCGACACAACTAATAAAGCAGAAAAAAGTTTAATATATTGAATACTTTTGGCAAGTTGATTAATTGATTGACGATTGATGGATACCTGATTGGGAGAGGCCATCGCTGAAGCCCATGAACGTGTCTTCATCAGTTACAGTACTGCCAGTAAGACTCCAATGAGTGAAGCCATCTGCAAATACAGTACAACATTGGGGATCAAGAACATGCTAAGCTCAACCCACAGCTATCTTTTAATGCACGTTAATAAAGTACCTTGGGTGATGGCCATGTGGTTAAGTCGCCGCAGAGCCAATGGAGCGTAAGGACTACGGAGTAAAGTGAGTGTATATGCGGACAGAGCAGTAGTATATGGGTCGTCAGCAGAGTATGTGTTGCTCTCCAAAAATGATTTAGCTTTAGCCACAGCAACCTTCTCCTCCTGAATAATAATAAAAAAAACATTCAGAGGTGAATGCGGAGAATAAATATAGTTTAATAAGTGTATTTGAACATACTTCTAGGTGTTGCTAAAGTGTAGTAAAAGATTACCAAATGATGTTAGCTTTTACACAGCTAGCAGGTGTTTCTTGTGCTAAAGTTCAAATACCTTCAGTACAAATCCATTCCAATCCTTCAGCTTTTCCTTCCTTTGAAACATACAACCTCACTAATGATCTTTCATCTGTTTAGCATCAATGGACTGACTTTTATCTGTACCATATGTCCTTTTTCTCGTGGAATCTGGACGCTAGCCCTGAGCAGCCATGCACGCTTATCTGACCGGTATTCTTTTCATCAAGTCGATTTGAGAGTGAAAGTAGTGAATCTTTGAAGTGATTCATTTTGTCTGTATTTTGAAGCCTGCAATGCTATACATTACCAAAGCGACACATCAGGGAGCAGGTAGGCAAGACTTAACCCAGCTAAGTTTAGCGGGAATAAGTTGGTGTAGTTTTGTTAATGATATCTCAGATTGTACAAATGACTGAATTTATTCATTTTAGGGCTGTTCATAATTCATATCAAACTGTTAAAATATTTAAATCAAGATCAGCTTCATCATGCAAGTCTAGCTCCAATCAGTTATAATATCACCACAAACAAATTTAAAAACGTTAACAGTCCTAATTCATATACAAATTCGTTCTTTTTTGTTGCATTTTTAATTGCAATGAACATGTACTGCATGCATTAGCTAGGCAATGTATAGAATTGTGACTTGCTCTTCATGTGGTTTTAATGGAATTGTCAAATCTCTTAAGTTTGAAGAAAGGAATGTAGGCAGGGTGAAAATTTAAAAACAATTCCATTGTCTCTGTATGTTCTTATCATAAATCTTTAGATTTAGACAGCAAGCTTCCATATTAGATTACCTATCACAAGGCTGAAAGAAATACTGTTGATTCTTTGCCAGAACATCCATCACCTTACTAACAGGAATGCCCCCTTAAAACAGATCCCGGAAATTTGTGCGAAAAGAGACTTCGCTGTTTAATGAGACACAGGATAAACAAGATGTGGTAGATCTCTCACCTCGGTTGTAATCCCAGTTTCCATAAGAGCTGCCACCACATATGCGGTCAAGGAGATCTTTCCATGAATCCCACCCTTAAAAGGAATTGGACAGAGCAACTTTCACCAGGGTGATGACAAATAACACCTCAATCCCAGCTTCTTCAGTTTGATGAGAACTTGTAAACCTAAGGATTGTTGGCTTAAATATGCAATGTTCTGACACAACTAAACTGAAACAGTTCTTCTAGGACTTCTAAAAAGGATCAAGTGTAAACCTTTCCCAGTTTCCCATCTCACTCAAATCTCAGAGATACTCCAAACCTCTCAGTGTTAAACAAAAAGAATGTCTCCATTTATGTACCTGCAGGTCTTTGTTGAGGATCCGGCCCACTGCTGGGAATGATCCTTCCTCCTTTTGATGAGTGATCAGCCAGGATTTGGCAGCATGTAGTTCTTCAGGATCAATGAAGATGAAGCCACGTGACTGAGCAAATGATTTCAGTACGAATGCAGTCAACCTGGAGGACCAAGAGATAACAGATACCAACACTGATGTCTTATGCTATGAGTTCAGTATAGGATTTTAAATCAGTCTTGGAAAGTCGGTCAAACATATGCAAAAAACTTGCCTGGAAGTCAAGCTGTGTAATATAGTGTGGATGCGAACAAAGTAGATTTTCTTGGAAAATGCCAATTCAAGTATGTTGCTGCATTCAAAGCATGGGATCCCATACATAAACTGCAAGCTATTTGAAACATAACATTGAGGATGAACTTTGACAGATGTAAGAAACAGCTAATGGAAATGCTGAGTGACTTTGCCTTGTAAATGCTTTCACCTCTGTGAGTCAACTGAACCAAGCTTCTACAAACATGCAAACCATGTGCTAATTTGTTTTAAATGCAACATGGCATGTCATGACGACATTCCTCAAAACGGCCAGATGATGATACAAGTGACTTCACTTAAAATAAAGGTCAATATATAAACAATCAGGGAGTTTTTCTGCAGCATGTGCTTTAGGGATGTCAAAACAAACACCCAAACAACACTACAGAGTCCTTGCAGGCCTGGCCTTGAACGTTATGTTCCCCAAGAGAGATCGTAAGACTGAAGCATTGAGCCTACAGGAATCTTTATAATGTTAAGTAATATGTGTCAGAGACTTTAACTGCCAGACCTAGGGGAAAGGTTCTAGAAAGTGTTTGGATGATATAAAGGGCAGCAAAGTGAAGGGGACACCCTTGACTCTTCTAGGTAGGCTTTGCAAGCCTCGAGGTTTGAGGTTTGCAAGGTGCCTTTCTCACAATATAACCCTTGTAAGAAGTCACCTTACCTAATGCTTTGGAATGCTTAGAAACCTCTGCCAGGACTCTCAAGGGCAGGCAAACAGGGCTTCTTAAAGTGATCCAGAAACATCTGTGGTGAACCACTCCAAGCATGCATAAACTTGAGGTGAAGAGCTACTAACCTTAAGCATATCATTTTTCTATGCGGTTTTAAGGCACCCCAACAACAGAATTTGACCTGCATTGTGTTAATCTGGGTTTCTTCCTCCATGTCTAGACCATTTGTTGTCCACCTCAGCAGCCAGCATCCCTATTATATTTAACCCAATATATTTAACATTTCACAATAAGTGGTTCACAGAAGAATGTCAAGCAGGTTTGAAACTACTCTTTTAGTTTTAGGTGAACTAAAGGAAAACAAGTTCTGCAGAAACCTTACAGGAGTTTGTGGGATTGCTGGAGGTTGCAGGAGGGTGTAGAGTAGATTACTGCCGCATGTGGCTCACATTGGATCCAGACATGCCGATGCCAGAGAGTGATGCCAGGAGATGGCTTGCCAGATCTGGTCCAAGGTCTAAACATCTTTCCTCCACTTTCGAAGGCATCCTCATACATTATGAAACTCTGCTAAAGCTGCGCCGACCTTCCAGGCATTTATAAATAAAAAGTTTCCACTGTGTTCCACAACATTAGCTGCTCTTTCCACTGAAGAAGATTAGGTTTGAAGGCCTTGGCATTACTAGGGCACCAAGGCGCTGATGAGGACATTACATACTTGCTGCACCATTATGGCCAATCTTTTCATTAGGAACCACAATTTCCTGTCCTATCATTCAGCCCAAGCTGGGACATATTAACCCAGCTCTGGAGCTACTGTTCACCTGGCTATAAATGATCTCTGCTAATAGGTGAAACTGGACCAGAAACAAAAGCAGGGTTGTTTCGGACTTATATGCATTCTCAGACGAATGTACCATCTGGGAGAGGGTTTGACATACCCACTGGACCATGTCCCAACAGCTTTAAAATGGAATCCCCCATCAAGTACACTACCTAATGCGGTATTCTTAGTGGTGTCAAGGTTTCTCAATTCATTCTTGTTTCTCACCTGTGCAAACATTTTCTCCACTCACATACTCTCTGCCAATGCAGCATGGTACTTTCCAGCAAGAGTAAAAACCAAGGATAAGATAAACATTAGCCTGCCGTCTACTCAACTACTTTTCGGGGTGACTGGTTAAATAGTTAAAATGAGTAGTCATGCAAGTTTATACAGGAATGGGGGGCTACAGGGATCAAGTATGCACCCTAATTTTTGTGACTCCAACAGCCAAGGCTAACTTCATTTTCCTGTAACTCCAGTGTGTCCAGCGGCGGAGCAGGCAATATAGTGGGGGTAGGGGGCTGTTGACCTCACAGAGGGCATAGTTAACGATGGCTGTTCTGAACCACGGGAAGAAATCCCCCAAAACAACCAATAAATCTGTACTCCAGTGACTGGAGTCAGGGAGCTTCTTAGTAGATTGTTAATAAGGCTCGAGGGTACAGTCAGTTTGGCATTTTACAATCTATGGCTCAATTAAAAGTCAGACAACCATGCTTAAATAAATAAATCATTTAGATTGTTTTGTGCTAAACAAATATATATCACAAGGACAACATTTTTCTTTGGGTTTTCTTAGGGAACACAAACATCACATGCTTTCAATCTGAGGTTTAGCTCTCTATAATAAATCAAACAGAGTAGCAGGGTGTGTCAATATATGAAGATATTTGTAGAAAAATAGTTTGTGAAGTTCACCTTTCTCTGACTGGAGATAGGGGGTTAAATAAAGGACATACTAGAAACAAAAATATGGTTTACGCTATTGTAATTAAAGCCAACTTCTTAGCAGACACAGCATGTACAGACCTCACACAGTAGAAGCTTACCACATGCTTCCGGAGGAATCTCTTTCCCCAAAGGCACTGTAGGAACCATCCTGTCTCTTGTATGTCAGTTGCCTCTGATAACCTGCCAGGTACATTAGAAGACCCAAGGCATTGTTTGCACTGCATTCATACAGACCTTCAATCACTTCAAAATAATTCTTCAGAAGATTAATAATCAAGAAGACGTATTTAAGTCTTGTCTTGTACCTTGCAGTAGGTAGTCAGTGGCCTCTGCCTCTACCTCTGGGCTGAGCTGATGGGTTTTCTGAAGGTACTTGAGCACAAAGACGTTGGGAGCGAAGTGGATCATGTTCTGCTCCCCACAACCAAAGGGGAGTCTGAGGAGCTTGTCGAGATTTTTGAGGGTAGGCCCCATAACATCACCTGGGACACAAAAGACTGTCATAACAGCAACTGCACGTCTAAATTAAAGACACTTTAAGGTGAATTAGTAGCTTGTTCTGTTGGGTGGCTACACTATAAATTCATCCTCACCAATCATGGCAGCGGTGGCTCTCTCTGAGCCTGGCACCACATTGTGGGGGACTCCCAGAGTGAAGGCCTCATTGTGGTTCTCATCTGCATCTTCTTTACGCCAGATCCTAAACTCACCCACAGAACCCCAGCCAGTGGAGAAACCAATATGCCGCACCTGAGCAGGGAGTAGTCCAGCCCACTGCAGAATCAGGGTCTCACTGGATGGCTCTAGGCCATGCCCCACCTATCACCAGAAAGATTATGTAACCATAAAACCAGTCTATAGTGATAAGCTGGTATTCAGGCTAGGCCAAGATGGTTTGTCTGGTCTTTTTAGATTGTTTTAAAAGGGTTTTAGGTGGAAGACCAGATAAACACAATGAAGCATCTAAACCTGAGAAGCACTGTGCAGGTGTTTTGTATTTGCTTTTAGAGCTTGTGAAAATAGAAGCGTCTTTCCAAATTTGTATTTTTCAGAAACACCCTAACAATAGATGAACCGATCAGTGCATGACATGGTGGAGATATGCATGCGCTCATTCAGAGAAAAACCAAGCAAGTACGACACACTTTAATTCAATAATAACAACATGGAAACCAATTAAGTTCCACTCAAAAAGCAGTTTGATGAATACTGAATTTAACAAGCACAAGGGGCTCATAAAAAACAATTGCCAAGTCTTGGCAAAAGCTACCCACATCACCTTAAGCCTACACAGACCCAGTTTGAAACCTCACATTAATAAACAGACTCCCTGCATTATCATGATTTATCATTGTATATTAGACCATGTACAATGGAACATGACTCAACATCCAACAATGAAAATAGGTCACTTTCAAAACTAATGTAGCCCCAGGTATATGCAAGTAGGCTATACCAGTGCAACAGAGTAGAGGTGCTGGATGTGAATATTTCTGTGCCAATGAGAGCTACTCAATGATCATAAACCACTGGGTCTTTGCAGTGGCCAGTAGAATATGACCTCATTAGTATGCAGTGTTGCGGAGCAACTAACTAAACATAGCAACACTACTAACACAACTGAATTTTTCGATAGCATGACAGTAGCTGAGCGGTTCTGAAAATGGTGTAGCCAGTTTTCCAGTAACAAGCAAGACATCTAGCACAACGCAACTCCTCCTACAAATCGTATAAAATTTTTCACTATCATCCCAGATATTTACCAAATGGACAAGACTCACAAAACGTACAGAATGGAATTTTGATATTCATAAATGTTGCTAAATTGTGCTCTACCAAAGTGAACTGTAACTCAGCAAAACTTTTATCCTACCGAAACGAAACTTGGTAAGCGCCACTGCCTCCATGGTCTGAACAAACCTGCTGAGTTTGATGAAAGCGACCCCTTGAGGTAAAGCTGCACGACTCTGGATAAATTGAGAATCATGATTTTTTTTGCTTCAAACAGAGATCAGAGTTCTCCCACGATTCTGAATTAAGCAAAATAGCATGTAATTTACTAGACAAAAAATTAATTGCCCCATTCTATTCAAAAATGTTTAATTAATTTGAATTATTTAAAAATATGTTTGAGTGAATTATTCAATGCCTCATTCATAAATACCTCACTTGTTCCTTTGCTGAATGAATCAGCATTTTTTAATAAAACTCTTGAATGAATGATTCAATGACAAATACATTTTTAACAATCATCTGTCGCCACCTACTGGCGAAACAATGTAATATAGTAATCAACAAATGTTATTTGAAGCACCAATTTAAAGCGAAAATTGCTTTCAAAAGATGACATTTTCCATTTTGATCATAACCATAGACATCAGTATTTATATCCAAACTATAAACGTTTACCCAAATTCTTCTGTGAAAAGACTGCTTGTGAAGCAGTTTCATATCCAGTCATGAGAACTGCGCGAACACTGATTTGAATGTTCTGAAATGACTTTATAAAGGTTTGATAGACACAGATAAATAGTTGTCATTTAGAAATAAGATTGTATGGGTGTTTGAATCGAGATTGCGATCTTTTAAGGATTAATTGTGCAGCTCGACCTTGAGGTTTTAAAATTCGATAAATCGCCATATTACATCCTATAGTTTGACCTAACGTCCCATCCTGAAATGCCATCTATATCTTAGGGTGTACTCATCCTAGACACAGTTGCCTTGATCCAAACCATTATTTGATACTCGAGTATCCGAGTTAGGCGGGCCAAAACTTTAAACATGGGGATGGGACAACTGAAGAGTTCCAATGCAAAAGCCTCTAAGTGCCACAATTTTCTTCTAAAATGAGCATTTTTATCAGGCTCTTATATTTTTTGTTCAGTTATTTCACTTTAATTGCATAGAAAAGGACCTATACATTGCCATTAAAGTAATATTACTGAACCTACACATAAGAGCCTGATAAAAATGCTCATTTTAGATGAAAATTTTAGATGGCATTTAGAGGCTTTTGCATCTGAACTCTTCAACTGCTGTCAATGCTATTCTTTATTATTATTATTTATTTAGTCATTTGGGACTTGGTGACCCACGGCCCTCTCACAATATATTGCAGATCTATGACTTCAAGTTCCGAACTCGGGTGGGGTTAGCACTCACACTACATGATGTACCACACCTGAGCCCAACTGAACTCTGGCTGGCCCACCTCCTCCAACTGAGCCAGCAATGGCCAAACGAACAGCACGGTACAGAGTGATCACACTAGTCAAACGAACCGAGCTTTGGGGAGCAAATGCAGTTGGGCATGGTTCAGATCACCTAGTGCGAGTACACCCTTAGCTATCAAATCAAAAACTGCAACTCCTAATGTTTTCAAGTCTAACTTACCTGCACTCCCCCTCCTCTCCAGCTGATCCAAAAGCTTCGGAACTCATCCCAGGATAGGATTCCTGGCGTTGGGGCGCTGGCTACAGGCTCTCCCATCTTACCCCGTGAAATCCAGGAGCGCGAGTTTTGCCGCCCACCCAAGACAATTTCCACCATTTCGGTGCTGTCATGTGCACTGGGCGAGAGGGCAATGTGGGCATCGTTATGACTTTTGATGGCCACTTGTACGTGCGTGACTTTCGCTGGCTTCTTGACGTATTTATACTCATATTTGTTGGGTGTGGAGATATGGATTCGTTCTGCGAAATGTCAGGGAAGAAATATTGGAGAATAAACTACCCACTCTTTGGATTCTAACATGAAACTAGCAATTATTATCAGTTTGAACATATTAGAGAATTAATAAACAACAGGAAAGACCTTACCATTTGGACAGAAAAAGACGCTGTATGTGTACTCTCTAGGTAAACCTTCAGGCTATGGAAAAGCAAGAAGAATTGATGTTTAAGCAACTGAACTACTAAAAAATACACACCTTGCTCCAAGCAAAAACACACAACTCCTCTGCACGATCTTTAAAGGATTAGTTCACTTCCAGAATAAAAAAATCCTGATAGTTTACTAACTCCCATGACATCCAAGATGTTCATGTCTTTCTTAATTCAGTCAAAAAGAAATTAAGATTTTTGAGGAAAACATTACAGGATTTTTCTCCAAATACTAGACTTCAATGGTGGCCAATGGGCTGAAGGTCCAAATTGGAGTTTCAATGCAGCTTCAAAGGATTCTAAATGATACCAGTCGATTAATAAGGGTCTTATCTAGTGGAACGATCAGTCATTTTCTAAAGAAAATAAAAAATGATTTACTTTTCAACCACAAATGCTTGAATTTTTATTCTGGAAGTCAACTAATCCTTTAACTTTGTAGCACTCACATACTCTGGTCTGGAACACAGCAACAACAGATTCCCAATGCTAACTATACAGTGCTCTGCCAATCAACCGATACATTAAAAAAAACTATCTGAATGGTTACATAATACACCGGTTTGCAGCACAACATATAGCGACAATAAGATCCAGGGTTCCCACCTCTACCAGCACACTCCTGCGCACATAGTCCATTCCCGCAGGGCTTCTCCTGTCCTCCTGTTCCTTACCCACTTTGCCTGCTTTGTTGGACTGCAGCCCATCGGAGCAACAATTTGGCTCACTGTAGGCCACGGCACGAGCTTCCATGGAAACAAATATGAGAAATGACAAATCACAACTCAGTGACACTGAAAATGATTTATTTGCATTGTGGGTGCATATGACAGGAAGAGTTGGTGTTTGGAAAAGTATACATGTACAAGTGCACACATGGGAGACTTCTGGCAGCCTTTTTTTAAACAAACCCCATAATGTCTTCTGAGACCCTGATGGCCAGGGGATAATAGGATACGCACATGGCTTCGCAGCAGAATGGCTGCTTGCCAGCAAAGCCCCTTTGTATCTGTGTAGTGAGAAGGAAGGACTTGGAGCCAGGGGGACTAGGACAGAGCCAAGGGGGGCCCATTGGCCAGCACTGACCTGCAAATTCATAGACATGCCAGAGATGCATAGAAAAGACCCCCACCTCTATGCCCTTATGTACTTTTCCTTGTCCGATAGCTTAAAAAGAACATCGTTGTTGTCCAGCATGGGTCATTACATAAGTCAATGACAAGGGTTTCATTTGGCAGGCCAAAATGGCAGTACATTTAAGAAATTGCAGGCTGAAACAAGTCAGAGTGTCAAAATATGCGACAGTGATTGATTAATATTCCCAAGAATGTTTGCAATGTCTTGTAATAATAAACCTTCTGCAAACAACAGTGAGAACAAATACACAATTCTTGTCAAACATGAAGCAAGCAGAAGATTTATAAACTACCAGGCAACTGAATTTGTTTCTCATGATCCTAAAAACCTTTTGCACCTCAGCATACAGGTTAACTCCTTCAATACTGTTTAAAAAGTATCCCAAGATGCACCTCCTGAAGTTTTTCTGATTTATTATACTGTTTCTGTGAAAGATTTGGTTTACCCATTGATTAAGTATTCAGTGGACTAACCTGTGATGTTGGCAAATACCAGTTCAGAAAAGAGCAGTACTATAAAAGTGGGAGTGGCCTCCCCAGGTGCCACACACTTTTTCCGGGTAAGATGGTGTTTTCCTGGGTGACCCACAAACTTGATCCCTTTGGGCACTGACACTTTCACATGGACCTACGGAGAATGAGTGTAAAAATAAGTCATGGAATTTCTCCCTATCATACAAACACATGCGCTCTGCATTTTCAAACTTATAAGGCGTGAACTCCCAAGGGCTCCTAAAGGATTCTGGGGAATTTTTGAGGTGCACTGCACATTTTCCATGCTGCCTAACTCGTTGCCTTCCATCGTTCCTTGAGGATTCAACTCTAAACCCCTCAGCGCCAACACTGCTGCAAATCTTTTCTCTGCACATACCTCAAGTCAAAAATAAGCTAATACTAAATAGCACTTGAGTCCACACGATATGATGGCAGAAACTGGTTTACATAGCATCTATGGTAATCAAAGACATGCAAGTGTCTTGTAAATGGTGCTTGTCCATGCAAAATTAATTCCCATGGTGCCAAAGCGTTGCTATTTAGTTACTAAGTAGTTCCGAGTTTGCTTGGCAGTTGCTAGGGTGTCTTGGGTGGTTGCTTATTGGCCCCAATTCTCTATGATAACACTGTGATATATAAGAGGTCATTGTGCTACAAAAACATCCTATTTCAGAATTCAAAACTTTCTTGTTAGTCCAAAAACAGCTTATATTGAAGCCAATCTATTAAAATGACCAGTTGTGGAATGTACCATTGTATTATGTAATAGTGTGGCTAAACACTGTCTCCGCAGAAGATCAACGCCTGCTTCTACATCACTGCCTGTTTAACCCCGCCCACCGATTCATGCTTGTAGTGTAAATACCGAGAGAGGCAAATGCAGGTCTACGTATAAACCAAACGATAGACTTTATTTGATGACCTTTATTTTTAACAAAATGCCAGGCCACGTCAGTAAGAACTTGCTCTTTTGTTCACTTCATTTTACCGTGGATTCATTTACAAACAAGGCACAATTCGACGCAAGATTTTCAGAAAGACAAACTAAAAGATGATGCTGTGCCAACTATATTGTAAATGTAACTGAATAACTGTTTTCATAATATTCACTATTGTCTGTTAAACAGATCATTTGATATCTACTGAGTATTTATGCATTTTAAACCTAAATCACTGCAGCGTCCATCTCTGAAAGATGTAGACTGTCAAACATACACAACTGTTAACCAATCATAGTAGTGGCTGTTTACTTCCGAGTCTACAACCGCCATGTCTTTTCAAACAGAAAGTAGCCTATTGCTTCTAAATTCTGATGCTTTTTGATGTAAAAATCTTGATAACATAAGTTGACCTCACAAAACAGTACAAAATAAATTAAAAAAAGTTCATGACCCTTTTAAGATTGTGGCAAATGTTGATGTATTTTTCTGTGTAAAATCACATGCACATACCTCTGCACACGCAGAAAGGTAGTTATACACCGTCAATGGGACTTTGGTTTGTTCACCACGGACAACGCTGTATGGCAGGGTGAAGTCGATGAAGAAGGGCTTGAATGTGCGCAGCTCTGTGATCTGAGCCAGGCCCAGACCCTTTTCAGCAGACAGACCAATAGCCTCCGTCACCCATGTGGTGATGGAATCAGGGACATCCAAGCGTAACTCAGCCTCTCCAGTAACACTGCTGTCAATCAAAGTTACATACATGTATACATATATATATATATATATATATATATACACACACACACACACACACTTTTAGTCTTTGCTGTCACTTTAGATCAAATTAATGCTTAATAAAAGTAATAATGTCTTTTTAAAAAAAAAATCTTATATTCATATAATTTTAGTTAACCAAATTAATATTTTACTACCTGACGTTGAAGCAATGCCATATCCATGTTTCTGGGAAGAACGTACGCCTGTGGTTCTCTGCCCTGAAAAACACACACTGACATAAGAAACAACTCTCTTACTGACCTTAGAGACAACCACCTGTGAGATTAACAGAGATTATTAATAATTTCAGACACTGCGAGCATGTGTACCGTGTCCCAGATCGGGAGTGCATAGCTGGCACGAAGGCGGAGGTGTGCGGTTGAAAAGCGGGCACGGCCTCGTCTGTGTACATCCCTCCACTCTGCCTGTGATTCAGACTCACCATATCTGTCATCACCACCAGCCCTGTCTCCTACAATATTGTTACATAAACATATTAGCCTTTAATATCTAAACTAGAGGTTTATGTTTTTTTGAAAAATGGGAGACGGTGATGTTCTCACCGTAAAAGCAAAACGGGCATCTTTAGTGATGTCCCAGTGCCATGGAAACACAGAGGAACGTCGTCTTCGCGATGACAAGCCGGGCCACCAAAAATGTCCCTCATCTTTGGGTACCCCAAAAGCATCAGATACATCAAATTCAGCCAGTTCCTTGAACACCTGCAAACCCAAGAAACTGTTAAGACCATTTCTGAGTTATTGGTGATATGTTTGAAGGTTCATATGGGAACCAACCTTCTCAGGAGTGAGCTGGAAGCCTGGTTTGAGAAGGTACATGCTTTTGTCCACAGAAGCTACACATACACATGAGCCACTCTCTGCTCGGACCTTCATGCTGACTGGACTGCCCGGCATCGACTCATTTGAGGACAAAGACACAGAGACCTAAGGACAAGAAAGTCATGAGTTTGGAACAAGATGAAGGTGTGAACAAAGAAAGAACTGTTGGTGAATGTGCCTTTAATAAATTATAAACCAGATTATTAAACTGTGAGCTTCAACCTAACCCACCTCATTTTCAAAACGGGGCTGCACAGGAAGCTGCAGACTGTCAGTCACCCCCTCTCCATTTTCCCGAACATAGTAGGCCAGTAGGCGACAGAGGGGGGCCATGGCAGGAGTCACGTTGAAATGAAGAACCGATACACAGCTGTCCGTTTCAGCCTGAGAAGAGGACACACCAGATTCTGGGCAGACAAAAAATGGGGAGGAAAAAAAAAAAAAAAAAGAGGAAAAATAGTGCCTTTATGAGCTAAAGGTAAGCTTCATTATTTAATTAATGTTTCAAAACATTGTGTCATGAAATAAGCAATATTATTCTTAGAAGAATGCACAGTACACAAAACTGATGAATTAGAAATAAGGAAAAATAAAGCATGAAGTATTTAAATTTAAAGCAACAAAATCCACTACAATTTTATGAATTACCTAGCAGACAACAGTGTAAGTAAGGGCCATTACATTAAAGACAAAAACAAAGAAAATCAAGGAAAATATATTTTTTGTCATTTTGTCACAGTATGCCAAAAGAAAAGTGGAACTATAATTTAATTGTTTTTAGGATATATACAATTTTAAAAGCCTTAAGAGTTTAAAAGTTTTAAAAAGTTCAAAAACAGTATTTTAAAAACAACATATTTTATGACCAAAAGTACCCATAAATAAGTCACTAAATTGAAAAAGGCATATTGATGTTATTTCAATAAAACTGACCAGAGTCTTGTGGCGGTTTGGCGGTGGTGTGAATGTTCGTGTCAAAGGTGACTGTAGCTCTCTTTTCACGGTGGGCCATGCTCTTGGCATGTCTCTGACCCGACTGCACGATATTCCCACGAGAGGCGATCTCGTAGTGCAAAGTGAAGTTACAGGGACAGGTGGACTTCAAGGAGATCTCTGCTTCTTGTCCAACCTAGGCACAAACAGGTGCTTCCATGATTAAAGGTTGTTTGTCTTATCAAGTATCGCTAATTATATTGGCAGTGTCTCTTACCACAAGAGGAGCACTGAGACTTAGGAGCTGGATGTGGCACTTGCTAGGAGAATACCAGCTACTGATGGACAGGTAGTTGGGAAGGTACTGGTCTCCTGCAGGCCTGCCATCAATGGCAGTCACTTTTGACTGCAAGTAAAAAGAAATGAAATGAACTGAATCTGAAAGTTAGAAATAGAAGGTACTGTGATTCGGACTGTATTTGGTGCTACTACTACCAAAATATTGGTGAAAAGCTATACAAAAACAACTGATAGTAGTTCTCTTTCAGACTATATTCCTATCTTTCACAAAGCATATTGAACCATAATTCAGATTTACACAGATGCAAATGTGGATCCTTAGTGTTTACCTGAAAGATGTCCTTCTCAGTGATCAAACAAACCAAACTTCACGGTCAATAAAATCCAGGTTTAGATCAAAACTTCTAGTGTGAAAGTGACATTAGAGCAAGGGTATACAATCCTGCTCCTGGGGGGCCAGTGTCCTGCAGATTCAACCAGATCCAACACGTTTGCGTGGAGGTTTCGTTTGAGTCTTACGGCCTTGATTAGCTGGTTCAGATGTGTTGGGGTTGGAGCTAAACTCTGCAGGACAGTGACCCTCCAGGAACAGGTTTGGACACCCCTACATTAGAGGAACCATCCCAATGGCACTTGAGCAACCTGAGTCATGTGCCTTGCTGAACAATGGTACTACGTCATGCAACACCAGTATCTGAAACTATAACTTTTCAGGATTTGAACCTACTGACCTAGCACTAGGTCGGGGTAACTAATCCTGCTGCTGGAGGTTTGCAGAGTTTGGCTCCAAGCCTGAACAAACATACCTTCCTAGTATCCTTACCAGGTAATAAAGGTGTAAAGATTACTTGTAAATTGCAGGCAAGTATGTTGGAGCAGAACACAAATCTGCAGGAAGGTTGGCTACCCTTCACTCCCCCTAAATAAAGCGTCCACCAAATTTCCAAATCCCTCCCACTGACCTCCAGCCAGACGTACTGGGCAGCTGTGGGGATGGAGGGAATCTCAAAAGTGGCCTTGCCATTGCGTGAGACCAGCTCACTAGTGTAGATGTTGTCCTTCGGGGTAAGTTCGGCCTTAACCCGCACTTGTACTCCTTCCGCTGGGCTCCCGTCTGGATAGGTCACCTCAATCTGGGGTCAGTGGTGAAAGACGATCATTCCAAATTAGCATTGATTAGTAGAAAGTATAAAAGGAAACATCATCTGTTTTCTACCAGAAGACTGATCCTCCGCTCACCATGCCTTTGTAGGGCAGACCAGGTTTGAACTGCTTGCGAGTATCTTTGGAATACTTGATGTCAATGAGCTGCTTGTGGACAGGCGTTGAATCATCAAACATGGTCTGCTGTCCACCATCCACGCTGCTCACCGTCACCCACATGTTCACTGCACCTCGGAAATGGTCTGTAACCTCTAAGGGCATCATGTCCTTCACGCAGAGGCTGAAAGTGGCTGAGCCTTTAATCTACGTAGAAGAAAAGAAACTTGTTGCAGAAAATTGCTACTTATTTTTGATGTTACAAGGGCATAGAGTGCTAAAAAGACTAACTTGGACTAGTTGGTTAACACTGGTTAGTTACTGGTCAATCTTGCCCCCTGTCCAAATGGGCAATTTTTAATGTGGACTTGCAGTTTTGTCCATGCATACCACAAGGAATGGCTATGGACTACACCTTTTTTGGAAACCACATGCCAGCAATGTCTCCTTTTGCTGAGCTTGCACTGGTCTAGACATTACAGTGGACTACTACTCAACAGTCTACATGTCGTTACAAGTGTGAAATTAGAGGTGGACCGCAAAGGGTGAGGCTGGCATTTGGGATAGAGCCCTAGCAGACCAGTGCAGCCATGCTTGCAAATCTTTGCTGGTGAAGATGGTCAACTAAAGAAGTTTCACTGGTTGAGCAAGTTAAGGAACCTCATGGAGAAGACAGCATGCAAAGCAGAACATATGCAAGACTTTTCAGCAGAGAAATAATTTATCATGCACTCACCTCCGTTGATTTCACTACCGAGTGGCCAACTTCTTGTCTGTAGTAGCCTACGCCATTAACTGTCATATTAACTGTTAATTTGCCCGACACTGGCTTTCCAAAGGTGTACCTGGAATAAGGCAGGGTGAGTAAGAAATTGGAGGCCACTGTAAAATGACTAGCTTAAGGTGTCAGGCAGGTTTTTGTCCTATTACCTTGCCTTGACTGTGACCTGTTCACATGAATTGAGGTCTCGAATGTAGGGAGGGGGCTCAATGATAAGCTCAAACCTGGGAATGACTGTTCAAGAAAAAAATAAATCAATCAATCATATTTTCACTCTTACTAAAATGGAAGTTTTAGTCAATAACATTTTAGTTGACAATATGCAAAAAACAAATGTGCTTTGTTTTGAAACTGTCCTTGTTGTGAAAACCAAACTGTGTTGTGAGTTCCTAAAATGATAGCATATTATGGATTCATGCTTTAGAGAGTGTTATTAATTTTCCATCTTTTAGAGACGATTTACTATATTGTGTGGTTACATTTATTTGAATCAGTTCTTTAAAAATGATAAACACTCCTTACCATACTTCTGCACTTCAAACGACTTGTTGTACGTGTGGCCTTGCATCTCCACGAAGACTAACCATTCACCAAAGACTGGTTGGTCTGATAGCGCAAAGCTCATATTGACAATTCCTAACAGAGAAAATATTATGGTGATCAAAGCTTAATACATATCATGGTGACTGTCACATAAACTAAAGTTGCACAGTGTGATTATGCAATGATTGCAACATTATTAAAGTATACAAAAGCCTGATTACAGTCGAAGGAACACAATAGTAACAATTCTTACCACAGCATACAGACTTCAGATCTTTCCTATGGACTATGCGGGATCCTCTGGGGTCCTAGGTAAACAAAGTGGTAATCTTAAACAGTATGTGGTAAAAATGGTCACATTCTTGCTTATTTGCTTGCCTTAAATCCAGAGGCCACTTTACACTCATAAAAAGGCGGCAAAGAATCAAGCTTAAGCAAACATGTCTCAAATCCAGTGATCCTTTCAAACAAACTGACCTTGCCCTGACTCAAAGGGCCAACACTCCAGGAGCCCTTCAATCAGGGCAAAACTACACACATCCCAACTGACACTTCCTCCGGCGAGAGCCAGAGGCCGACGGTGCCAAACTAACATAAACATGAAACATCGCATACATAGCAAACATTTTTTCTGGTCCCCCTTTGGCCATTTGCACAGCTTTCAGAAGAATTTTGTGGAAATGAGCAACATTGTTTGCCCCAGAGACGCTTCAAAGACCAAGCAGCATGTGGGAAAGAGATGGAAGCTGAGCACAGAGCAGTGGGGGGCAACGCCCCAGGAAGCTCCCTTTTATCTCCCTAGTCGCCCACTAGCGTCTGCTCTAGGGTCGAACCCAACACCCGCGACCAGTTGTCAAGCTTTATAGCTGTGCAACATGGACCCTGCTGGGATAGAAACACTCCAACCATGCTTCCCAACCAGAGCAGTGTCCACCCCACGGCCTCCACTCACCACTATGTAAACTTCAATCTGTAAAACAAAACAAAGAAGTGATTAGAGGGATAAGGACGACAAACTGTATAACTACAGCTACTTTAGCCTCCTCAAGATCTGAATCAATCCTGCATTTGAGAGCAGTTTTGTAGAATTTTGCCAGCGTGCAATCTTTAGCAGCCCACTTCCACAGGCTATAGTGAACGTGTTTCTGTAATTTGCGTTTTTGTTTGTGCATGAGGGTAATAGAGCTAGGCTACCTATTGCACCTTTCTAAAAATGTTTGCAAGATAAGATTTTAGACACTAAATAAACACTGCTAATGCTAAATAGGACAATGCTTCTCTAATACAAGCATCATTTAATATTTTAGCTTGTAATTTCAGGACCTCACCTTTTCACTGATTGGCCTTAGGTCTGGTGTGACAGCATATACATTTATAAGAACTAGAAGGGAGAGAAAAAAAAAGACAGTAATTAATTCAAATTCAACTTCTTTCCCAAAGCTATTCATAACACTATTTGGCTATGTTTGGAATAGCATACAGGAGGTACCGTGTGCAAAATAAGCACATTTTCTGTATGCACAGAATACTCAGATGACATCTGCCAAATTCTGCGATATGTAACAGACCATGCGACATAAAATATTGTGTCCCACAGTGCAATGCACTTAACATAGCCTTTCATTTCTAGTGTGAGGAATGAATCAGAAGTGATATCGGCCAAGTTTTTTTAAAACATCTTTAACCAGAATGGTAAAAGTTTTGGCATAAGATGTACTATAAAATGCCAAATAATTGTATTAATTTAAAAGATGACTGGAATTGTATGGAGGTAATGTGACAGCAATATAACAATCTACTGTTTGGAATGTTTAGTGTTGCATTATTTTTGGCATTTTTAAAACATTAGGAAGTATACAGTGTGTATGTAGTATACTAGTAATCTAAACATAGCCAACATCAACAGAATTTGAGACATTTAGCAATACAAACACAGTTAGAATCATCAGCAACCCATTCCCATTTGGTAAAAGGAGAGAGACCTTTCTGTCGGGGTTTATAGACTGGCTTGTCGGTCTGGACGAAAACAGTTGTGCCTTTGCTGTCCACCGTCACAGTGGTGTGGTTGTGGAAGATGTAGCCACCCTCATTGAGCTGGCGGTTCCCCCAAACCTTCAGATGTGCCTGGCCTCTGAGATCTGACGGCACCTGGGAACATTGTGGTTATTAGGCATAAAGGTCTCATTGAGCTCAGTGCAGATGCGATTTTAAAGGGTTAGTTAAACCAAAAATGAAAGTTCTCTCATTAATTACTCAGCCTCATGTCGTTCCAAACCCATAAGACCTTTGTTCATCTTCAGAACACAAATTAAGATATTTTTGATGAAATCCGTGGGCTTTCTGCCCCTGCATAGACAGCAACGTAACCAACATGTTCAAGATCCAGAAAGTTAGTAAGGACATCGTTAAAATAGTCCAAGCAGAATACTTTTTACATACTACTGATGTGATATCAGTGGTTCAACCTTAATTTTATGAAGCTACGAGAATACTTTTGTGCGCAAAGAAAATGCAAAACACGCATTTGTCATGAACGTGTGTCAAAGTCTGACATTTGCGCACAAAAGTATTCTCGTAGCTTCATAAAATTAAGGTTGAACCACTGATATCACATGGACTACTTTATACGATGTCCTTACTACCTTTCTAGGCCTTGAACGTGTCAGTTGTTTTTAAGTCTATGGAGGGTCAGAAAGCTCTCGGATTTCATCAAAAATATCTTAATTTGTGTTCTGAAGATAAAGGTCTTACAGGTTTGGAACGACGTGAGGGTGAGTAATTAATAACAATCTTCATTTTTGGGTGAACTATCTCTTTAAGGACTATGGGCTAAAACTGGCTTATGATTGGCTCACCTTTATTGTGATGGTGCCTTTATCTGAAATGAAAAAGATGACAGGTTAAGTGAAACCTGCACAAGTGCCAAGATTTCTGCTTCAAAGCGCAAATTTATAGTGAAATAAAGGGCTTTATTGAACAAACCAGAAATTGTGATCATTTATGATTGGTGCCATATTTACTTTGACACAATTTATGGAAAAGAAGCTTAAATATTAGTATTGATGTTTAACTTGTAAACCATGGACAGTGATCTTTGATGGGTCAAGATATAGCAAAAGGAGCTCTTGGTTGGTTTGTTTTTAATGCCATGCCAGTTTCTATAGCTATTAACATGGCAAAAACTATAGTTATTCAAATTTAAAACAGAAACTAAATAAGATAGACAATAATTACAGATGTAAAAAAAATTAACTTGATTAAAAACATTTTCAAGGGTAAGAGGAGCTCTTGGCACCACAGCTGTTGTTGGATGTTACTTTTAGATGTTGAATTGAGCCATTATGAATTTATGTGAATACCCAACATAATTCTCACCTCGTACAGCGCCATGGCTATGAGCCACAATCTCGCCCTTGACGCTGAGCTGCAGTTGTACTCGTGTGTCCTCTACCGCATTGAAGATGGTCACACTCACGGCCTCTTCCACACCGGCACGGAACACAGACGGCGCGGCAATCAGGTAACCTCTGTGAATCATAGGACAGAGAGCAACAGCTGTGTGTGTTTACATCACAAGACTCCAGGTAACAATTACGCTAACACTTTGTTTTGTCTAGAGCATACATCTGAATCTCACATCATAGGACACACAAATCAAACAAGGGTGCCCAAGCTTACCACTTGGGAAAACATAACACAAATATCAGAAGTTCAAACACAAACTGGCAAGTGTTTTGTGATTCTTTGTTGCCCATGTTGAGTGTTGTGAGAAAGGTGGAACCTTATGATGGATCTTGAAACAACAAATTTCAGATCAATAATCAGTTTGTAAATTAAGGCGCAAGGTGAATATTCAGCACAAAGGCTGATCACTAGCCGCGACTCCTCAATTTAGCCTACCAAAACATCTCCTAATATAACAAATTGCTCGTTGCTTAATTTACAATGAGGGGTTGACCACTATGAAAAGGGGATCCAAAGGTACTTTGCAGGACCATGTCTAGGGCTGTGTTGGAAATAGCCCCCATAACCTTATATAGTGTACTATTTGAGGAAACAGCCATTTATAGTGGACATTATCAAGTGCACTCATGCACTCCCACAATGCACTGCAATAATGAATGCACAAACAATGTACGATCAATGGTTAGAGTATGCTCTCTATGCAGAGAGAGAGCATCACTTCCGCATTTTTTAGGGTGTAGTATATTCAAAGAACATAAAAAAAAAAAAAAAAAAAAAAAAAAAAAAAATATTCAAAGAAGATACTGAACAGCAACATTGCCTTTGAAAGGTGGAGTGCGCCACCTACAGTTCTGGAGTAATTGATTTTAGTTCAAACTGACAAATATTAGTTTTGATCTCTTTAGACCAGGGGTGGGGAACGTTGATCCTGGGGGGCCGGTGTCCCTGCAGAGCTCCAACCCTAATCAAACACACCTGAAGCAGCTAATCAAGATCATCAGGATGCAGTTAGGTATTTTTTTTCCCAGGGTTTTTCAGGGTTGGAGCTAAACTCTGCAGGAGAGTGGCCCTCCAGGATCAACGATCCCCACCCCTGGTTTAGACCATTTGTTGGCGATTTGTTTAAATGTATGATGTGCTGGCCTTTACTCTTAAAAAAAAGAGACAGGGCTGCATAAAACCCAATTTTGGGGGTCAATGCAATTAAAACTAACAGGACTTTCTCAAAGACATGTCAAGACAAAGGTCAAGGCACCGTTGTTATACAATTAACCAACACTAACCTAATTCTGTGTTTTTCACCTCTTTTTAATCTAAGTTGTCTAGACTACTTGCACAAATCCAGCAACAAATTTGGTTCCTGTGACCTTAAACGATGAGAAAAGTTTGGAAGGTGACTCTCTGACCCATTACATGCCAAAATAAACCCAGGCAACTCAGTGTCCTTGAGTTTAATAGCATGCCTGAATGTGAGATATCAGGTGGTTGGCATTATGGTTCAGCGAGGCCAGAAGCAATTTAAGTCTCAAGGCATGAGAAAATCCCTTCCAAGGCATCTACTTTGAATTGACTGCATTTGATCCTCACCTCCCTATCTTACAATACTCTCATGTGTGCGGTGGGATTAAAACTATTCAGTGTTTACATGATAGCACTATCTTGAAGGAAAGAACAGCTACTGGCTGACTCAAGAGAATGTAGCTCTTTGTCGGCAAGGGCAAGCTAGTTATTGACCTCTTTCTCTGGTGCTCGAAATACTTGGCACAACCACGTGTAACAGGTACGGACACTGGCACTGAGCTCTGCCCAGCTCTGGTATGAAGGATGAAATTCATGGACTTCTACAGTTCTTCCTGTCAACCAATCTTTAAGGGGTTTGAACAAGGTTCTCGTCAACTTATTGTTTGTTGTTGGAGATAATTCAAGAAATCTGGTTCCAGCATCAATAAAAATGATAAAACTTGGGCAACAACATTGCTATCAATGTAACATCAATAACTTTCTCAAATAACCAAGAAGAACCCTAAAGTGATACTTAATAAGAAAAATTAACCTGGTGTCCTACAAAAGAATCACTGAAGAACCTTTAGAAGTATAAAGACCACAGTCTTCTAATGTCCCTTGGGAAAGCGAACTGAATTGCATTCTTAAGAACATGAGGAGAATAAATTGGGTTGGGCACATACATTTATCTCACATTATCTCACATATCATTACATAGAAGCATTAAACCTTAAAAATTGAGTTTCTTGATCATACCAACAGTGGGAAATCTGTGACTAAGACAATGACATAAACTTTCAATTTTTGTTATTGATGAAACATAACAATGACCTGTTTTGAAAGAACATCTCTTGGGAGTTTGTTCATAACATAATGTCAGCTGTACCACCCTTTACAAAAATGTACCATGGTAACCATAGTTTCTATCAAAATAACAGACACTACAGTTACTGTTATAACAAAACTGTAGTATCTTGGCATGCACATGAAAACTTCTTTGAAGAGGATCCCATACTAGTTAACCATGGTGTGTTACACTAGTAAATTCATTGACTTTTTGGTAGCAATTATAGTTACCATAAGCATTTGTAACGGATAACATGTTATTTGGTAGTAACACCCACGCACATCAACAGCAGCTGTGCTGCTGAATTTATTTGTTGTTGCACAAGGAAACATTTCCACAGGCGAGCAACAAACTACTGAGGATGCCTTTATCACCTGACGGAAGTCTTTCCAAGACATGAATGCTTGAAATGAAAAAAAAAACGGTTCGGTATCATTCATAAAAGAGCACTACAAACATACTTACTGTCTTTCTTGTGAATGAACTCCACTCATTACACACATGAACACAGTCCACAGAGTCCAGGATTTGTGGTGCACATGTAAAACTCTCATTTTGTCCCTCGTTTGTTTTGTGTCTCCGGTGCAGGGCGTGCAACGTTTTTTGATCCCAATTGCCAATGTTGTGTCCGTGCAACTGATTATTTGAACTCCTCTCCACACGTAAAGACAATCCCTCTTGGCGTATTTATCCGCCTTAGTTCCGATTGCTCATATTTCAGCATTAAAACTTATCTCCATCCACCCCACCCCTTGTGTAGCACGGTATTTAATGCACATCAGATCCAGTGAGCTGAGCCCCACAGTCTGCTTTTGCCCCTTTGAACTCTCCAGGCTTTTGTCTCATTCAGTGGTGTGTTAGAACAAGTCTTGCAGAGCCCCTCTCAGCTAGTAGAGACAAGACTTCACTGTCCTGCAACGCCGCCTGGAAGCTCTACAGGTCCGGTTGAATGAGACCTTAAAGATCCGAATGCTTCAGTCGGTTAATGTTTAACAACATGCATTAATTTAATGCATGTGATAAAAATAAAAATAACCTAAATATTACTTAACCGAGCCGTTTCTGACATACTAAAAGTTTGCTTTAAAATATAAAACTTCAACCTAATGTGAATTCATTTTGATCTGGAAGCGCAGTAAAGGTTTTAGCATAATATAGGACACTGGCGCCCCCTAGTGGCCCTTTATCACGAGACATTTAATATTAGCGTTGTGTTCATAAAATGATTTAACAACGTTTTATAATAAATGATAATTTTATAATGTTTTTAAGATACTGAATGGATTAAAAGCGGTATTTATGTTACTATATTATAAAATCTATTGCATTGCTTCATTATAGAGAAAATATACATATTGCGCATAACAATATAAATGTAATTTTACTATAAATATTCATATTTTTATATGATTTTAAGAAATTATGCCTCTATTTGCTTTGTCACAAGTCATAATACGTACAAACGGAAGAGCTCTGAGTTTATTGTTTTGTTATTACGAACATTATATCAACCAATAAATAGCAGTTACAATACAAAAATACACAATAATAATATTAATAAAAAAGAAAACTAAACAAAAAAATATATAATGAAAAAACAAATAAATTACTAGACATGGGTATAAAATTAAACAAAACACATTACATTCAAATTAAACAGCTTACAAATTTCAGCTGTTTTATTACATGAGTTAGAAATAGTCCCAAAGTAATGCTGTATTTCAGCAAGCAGACATGAGAATTTACATTTATGTATATAACATTTTGTTAACAAGATAAGGAGATTAAGTACATTTTGTTTAGCTGTAAAAGCACAAATTTTAAATTAACAAATTCAAACTAAATATTTTCCCAAAGTAAAGAAAAATCTTCATCACTATTTTCAATAACAATATTCAATATTCAAAATTTTCAATAAAGAGAGATCTTTCCACAACAATTTAGGGTAATGGCTAGTGGCAAAATAAATGCACTATAGTCTCGGGGTGCTGAACAGTTTGTATCAATATTCTTTAAGAAAGTATTAACAGGATATATATGATGGATAGTTCAAAAGGAAACTTTCATCTTATTAGTAATTAAGTATCTATTTGGAATCAGCCAAACGTTCCAGAGACAAAAACATTCCAATCAACCGTAACATTTGGAACTGATACAAATTCATTAAGAAATAACAAACGTATTGATATATTAGAAGAAGTGAAAGAAGGTAAAATAGAGGGATAGGGGGTCTATTAACTCCAGATGGTATGGCATCAAAAACAATAGTAAATTCTTTAGAGGTAACAAATGGGAATATTAGAACGACAAATTCTTTATAATTTAATAAGTGGCCATTTTCATTAAACAACTGATTTACCAGTAAAATATCTGCCTCAAACACTGCCTCAAAAAAAAAAAATATTCATTGACTTTACTAAAAAAGCATTAAGGTAAGTGCTTGCAAACTATTTATTTTAGCTACATTTAAATAAACAAATTTAGTTGACTAAATTTCAACATTATTATTTTATTGCTAAATGTTGCTAAAATAAATTGTTCGCAACCACTTACCTTATTAAATGTAGTATCAGCACATAAGCATTGAGGTGACGTCAGGTGACGTTGTATTACGTCGCGAACCCAAACAGGAAGTGAGTGCGAGCGCGTGCTGCGTGACTGAAAGAAACATACTCATGTTGCTTCTCAGAAGGCTTATCTGCCAAGCTACGAAAACACAGTTTTAGTAACATGGTAAGTTAGTTTTAACTCGGCTTGTATCATATAATCACATTTAGGAATATTAAATGATTAGAAATATATACAACGTAGCGAATTTGCTAAAGCTAGTCTATCAGAAGTAGAATTCTAATAGAATAGAGTTGGTAACACTTTAGTATAGGGACCAATTCTCACTACTAACTAGTTGCATATTATCATGCCAGTTATTAACATATTGGCTGTTCATTACTTACAAAACACATATTCTGCATGACCATATTCTACATCCCAGGGCTCGCAAAATTTCTAAATCCCTGCTAACGTTACTCTTCAGATTTTGGTAACGTTAGCCCGAAAATTAATTTAAGTAGCCCAAATAAAATAAAGACCATAAATGTCAATCAAAAACATTTTCAATACACAAATATCAACGAATATCAAGGAAAGACAGGTATCTGCAGAATTCTTAATTTAAAGCAATTTTAAAAATAATTTCTTATACCATTTAACGTATTTAAAACTGTCCAAGGCCTTAAAAACTCTTCAGTTTCGTTGTATCAAATTTAAGGACCCGTGGGAGCAATGTTCCCTCTCATTTTTTTTCTTGCTGAGCAAAACTTTTCTCTATTGGGCGGACATATCGGGCACCTGAGCAAAAGCATTCTTTATACCAGACCTGTACAGCACGCACACAAAAAAGTGTGTAACTTTTAACTTTAATGTGTTATTTATATTTGATTTGACCCTTGATGTAAATAAATGATGTACATTTTAGTTTACCTGAGAAAATATTTTTACTGTACAATACACTGCAGTTCAAAAATGCTCATCAAGGCTGTATCTATTTGATAAAAAATACTGAATATTATTTCACAAAATAATATTGTGAAATATTACAAATTAAAATAAATGTTTTCTATTTTAATATACTTTAAAATGTAATTAATTCCTGTGAAGCAAAGCAGTATTTTCAGAGTCACATGATCCTTTAGAAGTCATTTTAATACGCTGATTTTTAATCAATGTTGGAAACAGTTTTTTGCTTTTTTATTTTCTTTTCTTTTTTATCCTGTATTTTTTTGGGACCTGTGATATTTTTTAAAAATAAAAAGTTAAAAAGAACAGTGTTTAGTCAAAATAGAGATTTTTGTTACAATATAAACTATTCAAAAGTTTGGGGTCAGAAATGTTTTTCTTTCATTTTTAAAGATACTTTACTTTCTTTACTTAACTTACTTTAAAGAAAGTTCAATAAACTTTATTCAGCAAGGATGTGTTAAATGGATAAAATTGATGGTAAAGACCTCTATTGTTAGAAAATATTTCTATTTTGAATAAATGCTGTTCTTTTAAACTTTTTGTTAATCAAAGAAAAAAGTAACACGTTCCAAATAAATATTAAGCAGCTCAACAGTTTCAACACTGATCATAAATAGATAATAAAGATAATAGATAATAAATCAGCATATTAGAATGATTTCTGAAGGATGTAATGAGTAATGATGCTGAAAATACAGCTTTGATCACAGGAATAAATGCTATTTTAAAGTATAGGTATTAAAATAGGAAACCAATATTAGAAATTGCAATAATATTTCACTTTATCACTGTTTTTCTGTATTTTTTAAATGAATACAGCCTTGATGAGCAAGAGACTCAAAGTCAAAAACTCAAAAACAAGGTCAATTATTTATCAGGTTTATAATATAGCCCTAACATAATATATTATCAAAACAAACGATTTAAACTGATAGAATAGAATAGAATAGAATAGAATAGAATAGAATAGAATAGAATAGAATACAAACTGAAGCCAAACTTAAGCTGAGATCTATCATTTAAATATAAAAAGTGAACATATGAATTCTTCTATAGCGGTCTAAACATGGTTATGAAGTACAGTTTGTACAATACTCTTGTGTGACTGAACATGTTTCAGAGTTTTGTTACCCATCCTCCTCTATTTCCAGCACTTAATCAAGCCACTCTTCTTTAATACATGAGGACGTTTTATTTCACATGTCACTGCGTTTGTGTTGTCTCTCCTGTTGAGCGCACCGCAACCACTGAAGTATTCACTTTCTACAGCGACTCATTTGGTGCATATCTTTCTCTTTCTATGAAACCGGTTAACCACATTCACTGGCTCGAACTGTCGTGACATCAGCTCTATAGCGGTTTGCCCGAGCATTGCTATTCTTTCCCTTTTACTGCAGCATTCAATCAAATGGCTTCCCAACTCATTTGTGTATCCGTGAGGCACATTATTTCTTCTGCTTCTTCGGTGGAAGAAGAGCGCGCTCAGCTTAGAGGGAACACTGCGTGGGAGCCCTGTATTTTAAGATAGCCCGTCGGGCAGGGCAGTGATACATTTTGATAGCCGAGAGGAAACACAATAGCCCCGGGACGTCGGGCTAGCAATTTTGCGAGCCCTGCATCCCTAATGCTACCAGTACCTAAACTTAACTAACTATTAATAAGAAGCAAATTAGGAGTTTATTGAGGAAAAAGACGTAGTTAATGGTTTGTTAATAGCGAGAATTTGACCTTAAAATAAAGTGTGACCATAAAGTTACATATTAACATTTATTACATATAAATCATTTAATAGCAAAAAAATTATAGTCATAAAGTGACACATTAACAAAATAATAATAAATCATGAATACATTTATAATTGCATTTAAAATTATATCACTAACAAAATATTACCATGCTTTTAACTGTTTAAATTGTATTGTATATAAATATGTATGTGTGTGTGTGTGTATGTATGTATGTATATATATATATATATATATATATAGAGAGAGAGAGAGAGAGAAATGGATTCATATTGTTCTTAGTCTTTTAGATGTTGTGATTTCTGAGTCTATTCTATTTATTCCTTTTTAAAAGGCACCTACAGATTTCAAAAATTTGGTCAGAAGATTTGATGTACTTCGAGCTGAGCGTGTGGAGGCATACAAGCTATTTGAGGAGTCAGTTTATTTCTATCTATCTATCTATCTATCTATCTATCTATCTATCTATCTATCTATCTATCTATCTATCTATCTATCGTCTGTCTGTCTATCATCTGTCTGTCTATCTATCTATCATCTGTCTGTCTGTCTATCTGTCTATCTATCTATCATCTGTCTGTCTATCTATCTATCATCTGTCTATCTGTCTCTGTCTGTCTGTCTGTCTATCTATCGTCTGTCTGTCTATCTATCATCTGTCTGTCTGTCTGTCTATCTATCATCTGTCTGTCTATCTGTCATCTGTCTGTCTGTCTATCTATAATCTGTCTGTCTGTCTCTGTCTGGCTGTCTATCTATCATCTGTCTGTCTGTCTGTCTATCTATCATCTGTCTGTCTATCTATCGATCATCTGTCTATCTGTCTCTGTCTGGCTGTCTGTCTATCTATCATCTGTCTGTCTGTCTGTCTATCATCTGTCTGTCTATCTGTCTCTGTCTGTCTGTCTATCTATCATCTGTCTGTCTGTCTATCTATAATCTGTCTGTCTGTCTCTGTCTGGCTGTCTGTCTATCTATCATCTGTCTGTCTGTCTGTCTATCTATCATCTGTCTGTCTATCTATCTATCATCTGTCTGTCTATCTATCTATCATCTGTCTATCTGTCTCTGTCTGGCTGTCTGTCTATCTATCATCTGTCTGTCTGTCTGTCTATCTATCATCTGTCTGTCTATCTATCGATCATCTGTCTATCTGTCTCTGTCTGGCTGTCTGTCTATCTATCATCTGTCTGTCTGTCTGTCTATCATCTGTCTGTCTATCTGTCTCTGTCTGTCTGTCTATCTATCATCTGTCTGTCTGTCTATCTATAATCTGTCTGTCTGTCTCTGTCTGTCTGTCTGTCTATCTATCATCTGTCTGTCTATCTATCTATCATCTGTCTATCTGTCTCTGTCTGGCTGTCTGTCTATCTATCATCTGTCTGTCTGTCTGTCTATCTATCATCTGTCTGTCTGTCTATCTATAATCTGTCTGTCTGGCTGTCTGTCTGTCAAAAATATCGATATTTCGATAAATATCGATACTGAAATATCTGAACGGTACCAATATTAATTTCCCGAAGTATCATAAAAACGGAATTTACAGTTTAACGCGGAATGTCACGGAATTTGTCAAAGTTTGGATGAATTAATCAAAAGTAGGTCATTACACTTAAATCAAATCGCGATATGGACTAGTATCTGTAAATATTAAGCTGCAAAAGTGGATTTAAATATGAATCCTGCATGTTCTGCGCGTCTCTGTGTGAATGTGCTGCACGTGCGGTTGTGTTTACTAATGTGGCGCTCGCGGTGATTTCAGCGTCTGCCGTCTCAACGAGGACATAAATACATCAACAATATCTCCAGAACTGATCTGAAAGGCACTTTACGAGCATTTTACCATTTAATTTGAGGAAAACTAGCATCATATCATACACACACAGAACTTTAAAGGTATTCACGGCAACCCGTCAAAATAAAAGTTCGGTTTAACAGCCTATTAAAGACCGTGTGCCAGAAATAGGCTATATTACTATTATTTAGTAGAATGTGCATAATACTACTACTTACTACTACTGTTAATTTTTTAAAAAGAAATAATCACAAAATATTTTAATTTGAATAGTAAATCCCCTTCATTTGCCAAAAATGTAAATGTTTAATTTTCATTAATTCAAATATAAATTAATTAAAATTGTTTTATGCCTTCATCTGATATCCAGTAAAATTTAAATACACAATACAGAATTTCTGAGGGGGAAAACACATTTCATAAGGCTACTGTAAGAATAAATACAAATTGTTTGTATGCATTCAAATAGTAGACATGCTAAAACACAGAATTTGGTAACAATAAAACATAAGGTGAGAAAAAAATAAAACATTTCATACGGCCCTAAACGTGTCATTTTTGTTACACTTTTAATAAATTAAATGTTAAATTGTATAATTTTCATGATTTTAATGAATTAGACATGCTTTTAGATTAATAGTATTTAATTTGACCATTAAAAAAAAAGAATCCAGAAAAATTCAAACGGGAAAAAAACGGAATCCAGAAAAATTCAAATGGAAAAAATTAAATGTAGAAAAAAAATAAAACGGATTTCATAGGGCCCTATATCTGGAAATATTTTGGTTATGAAGCAAATTAGAATATCAACAAATAGAACTTTGGATTTTAATTAGTACATGTATTAGTAAACGTTAGTTTCAATTAACATTTAACTAAGATTAATAAAAGATTAATAAATAAATCAACAAATGCAGTGCCTCAAGACATTTTTTTGTTCATGTAAAATATACCGCATGTTCTCGACTTGTTACATTTATCTTTAAAAAAATTACCCCCTTAATATTGTAGCAGTTTTTTTCTCCGTGGTATCGAAAATGGTATCGAATATCAATATTTTTCAAGGTATCGTATCGAAGTTAGAAATTCCAGTATCGTGACAACACTAGTCTGTCTATCTATCATCTGTCTGTCAAAGATTATTTGAGGTAATACAGCTGTTGTTTTTTCTCAGGGGTCATGAGGCGTACTTAAGGACAGGGCCCCATTATGACTTCGAGCACTACAAACAGCTGGTACATGAGATAACGAAAGCATTCTGTGGCATTTCCAAAGAGGTTCTGCAGATTAAAGAGCAACTGCACCAAGACTTCGACCGGCCCGTCCTCTCCGAACACATTGACAAACTGCAGATTAAAGAGAAGGAGAAACTAGAGCTGGTGGGCACTGTATTGTTACAAAATGCACTGCGCACAGATTTTATTTAAAAAATAAACCATTCCAATTTGCTTTTTCCAAATTTGATAAAAATAATGAGTGCACCAACATTAAACATTGAAGCTGCAAATACTTCAAGTTGATTCATCAGGTTGGAAATGAAAAGTTGAGTGCATTGCATTATGGGATACAGCATTTCAGACAGTGCGCTGGGTCATTAAGATATTTTAAAGGAATGTTAGGATGTACACACTCAAGCATATTTAGTTAGAAATGTTATTAGTTAAACATTTCAGTCCTGCATATCTTAAATGATTTTGCTCCTCCCTTCTTTGCTCCTCCCTCTGTATAAGACTGAAACAGTATTGAACCAAATGTATATGTTCTGTAATTTGTTACTGTATTCTTAATGTTTATCTATATTTATGACTTTGCAGACAGCTAAGTTACAGTTGGCCAAGCAGAATGCCCAGGATCACCCAGAAAATGAGGATTTCCAAGAGAAAGTCCGTGAGATCAAACAGGAGTAAGTACAACTGTGTATATACATTTTGCAGATTTTTAAAATGGTTTTATTTAATATTAACTTGTAATTTATATTTAATTAAATGCATTACTTTATATATTATATTGATTTGTAATTGTGTAAAATCAAATTTAATTATAAATATATAATTGTGTGTGTATAATGCATATATATTAAATTTACACACGCACACAAGTGGGTGAATATATACTATTGAATATATACAGTGGGTACGGAAAGTATTCAGACCCCCTTAAATTTTTCACTCTTTGTTATATTGCAGTCATTTGCTAAAATCATTTAAGTTCATTTTTTTCCTCATTAATGTACACACAGCACCCCATATTGACAGAAAAACACAGAATTGTTGACATTTTTGCAGATTTATTAAAAATGAAAAACTGAAATATCACATGGTCCTAAGTATTCAGACCCTTTGCTCAGTATTTAGTAGAAGCACCCTTTTGATCTAATACAGCCATGGGTCTTTTTGGGAAAGATGCAACAAGTTTTTCACACCTGGATTTGGGGATCCTCTGCCATTCCTCCTTGCAGATCCTCTCCAGTTCTGTCAGGTTGGATGGTAAACGTTGGTGGACAGCCATTTTTAGGTCTCTCCAGAGATGCTCAATTGGGTTTAAGTCAGGGCTCTGGCTGGGCCATTCAAGAACAGTCACGGAGTTGTTGTGAAGCCACTCCTTCGTTATTTTAGCTGTGTGCTTAGGGTCATTGTCTTGTTGGAAGGTAAACCTTCGGCCCAGTCTGAGGTCCTGAGCTCTCTGGAGAAGGTTTTCTTGGCCGCATTCATCTTTCCCTCGATTGCAACCAGTCGTCCTGTCCCTGCAGCTGAAAAACACCCCCACAGCATGATGCTGCCACCACCATGCTTCACTGTTGGGACTGTATTGGACAGGTGATGAGCAGTGCCTGGTTTTCTCCACACATACCTCTTAGAATTAAGGCCAGAAAGTTCTATCTTGGTCTCATCAGACCAGAGAATCTTATTTCTCACCATCTTGTGGTCCTTCAGGTGTTTTTTTGTGTCTTGCACTGAGGAGAGGCTTCCGTCGGGCCACTCTGCCATAAAGCCCCGACTGGTGGAGGGCTGCAGTGATGGTTGACTTTCTACAACTTTCTCCCATCTCCCGACTGCATCTCTGGAGGTCAGCCACAGTGATCATTGGGTTCTTCTTTACCTCTCTCACCAAGGCTCTTCTCCCCCGATAGCTCAGTTTGGCCGGACGGCCAGCTCTAAGAAGGGTTCTGGTCGTCCCAAACGTCTTCCATTTAAGGATTATGGATGCCACTGTGCTCTTAGGAACCTTAAGTACAGCAGAATTTTTTTTGTAACCTTGGCCAGATCTGTGCCTTGCCACAGTTCTGTCTCTGAGCTCTTCAGGCAGTTCCTTTGACCTCATGATTCTCATTTGCTCTGACATGCACTGTGAGCTGTAAGGTCTTATATAGACAGGTGTGTGGCTTTCCTAATCAAGTCCAATCAGTATAATCAAACACAGCTGGACTCAAATGAAGAACCATCTCAAGGATGATCCGAAGAAATGGACAGCACCTGAGTTAAATATATGAGTGTCACAGCAAAGGGTCTGAATACTTAGGACTGTGTGATATTTCAGTTTTTCTTTTTTAATAAATCTGCAAAAATGTCAACAATTCTGTGTTTTTCTGTCAATATGGAGTGCTGTGTGTACATTAATGAGGAAAAAAAATTAACTTAAATGATTTTAGCAAATGGTGTGTATATGTAATCATGTATCACTGTAATTCATTATTTTTATATAGAATATCATTTATATGTTATAGAATATTTTAATAATTTAAATGTTAAGAAAGTATTTATTAATTAGGCTACGCTCTATATTTATCACTCTATATATTTCACTGTTGTAATGTTTCATCCTGGTTTTGATGCACAGTACTTGCTATATCATGTTAATGATTAAAACCTAGTGTTCTTCTAAACATCCGAATGAAAAAACTCTTTCTGTTTCTTTCTATCTCTGTCAGTATCATAAAGAATACAGCCGCTTTAAGTGAGATTCTGCAAGACTTCAAGTATGACTCAGAGGAGCCGGAGTGAGATTCAGTCAGTCTCGGGAGACAGAGATGGATACAGATCCTCTATGAACTTTCCTTTCTAATGAAGAGTCATCTAAGGTATCGATCGCTGTCTCAGGCGTTGCATAGACAGAGTGCATTGCTGTTGCTGATGCAGGCTTTGCAATGCATATTTTTATTAAAGAGAGTTTGGCATCTTTTATTTCATTATTTTTTATACATTTAGAATAGCTTATGATGTTTTTGTTTGCTAAACCAACACAATGTTCATTTAAAGCATAGATCTGTTCATTCGGAAAGTAAATAGAGTTCATTGTTATGTGCATAATAATAATATTCAGCAAAAGCTAATGTGTTAGAAAATATATGAACATTCCTTAAATATTTTACATATTTCAGACATTTATACAGACAAAACTATTTATACATAATGATACAGTATTTACATGATGTTTTTGATCACAGAGGACAAACAAATTGCAAGTTGCATTTCAAATACCAATTTAATCTCGTGCGTTTATCAATTAAAGGGACAGTACACTAAAATGAAAAGTTTGTCATTATTCACTCACCCTCATTTCATCCCAAACCTGTATGAGTTTCTTTCTTATGTGAAAGGTTAAAAAGTACCATAAAGTGGTCCATGTGACTTTATTCAGCCTTCTGAAGTTTTGTATAAGGTGAATTGGATCATTTAGTGAAATGAACTCAAGATTTGTGAATGAAAAATCTATGTCTAATCTGTCAGGTTTTGTCATTTTCAATCCACTCGTTGCGTGTCTGCGAATGTCAGCAAGATGTAAATGTCCTTGTTTTGGATGACAAGTTTTTTTGTTTTTTTCTTAATGAAATCGATAAAATATAAAGTCTTTTGAAGCCATATGTTAGTTTTGTGTCCGAGTCAATCGAACTCAAGATTCATGAATGAATCGTTCAGATAAGTTTGATTCATTTATAACATCACTAGTTCTCTCAGGAACTAGATTTAAGGGAGATGACATGTTTTTCAGTGAACAATGATTCAAAGGGATAGTTCACCCAAAAATGAAAATTCTGACATGAATTACTCCCCCCCTCATGTTGTTCCAAACCCATAAGACCTTCGTTCATCTTCGGAACACAAATGAAGGTATTTTTGATGAATTTCGAGAGCTCTCTGACCCTCTATAGACAGCAAGGATCCTTACACGTTCAAAGTCCACAAAACTATACTTTTGTTCATTCTGGAGCTTCGGTCCTCTTTTTTTTTTTTTTTTGTAACTATCCCTTTAAGAGATTAATATTTAAATGCTCATTTTTTTGTTGTTGCTTATGAATTCTTACTCTTGGCAAATTAAATTTAGTTTGTAAAATCTGTCAGTTTTTGTCATTTTCAATCCACTTGTTGAGTTGCAAAGGTCCTTTTTTTGGATGAAAGGTCAATAAGAATGAGAGAGATTTTTAAAGCATTTTATACTCTCTCTCGTAATTTGGAGTCTTTCTTTATGTTTTAATGCCCTTATAAATTACATGTCTGAGACAAAAGCGCACTTCCTTTGACGTATTTGATGGGGACAACAGCAGGAGGCAAACAGTAGATCATGTTGCCAAACGACAGGCTCCTTGCAGATCCCTTCGGAGAGTCTTGGTTCATTCAAATGAAAGACCCAAGCACTGGAGAGTGATAAAAACCTTGTTGTCGCAGGCCCCCGCAAACTCTCCCAAGCCTTCTTTAGAGTTTCACTATGATTTACCGCTTTGTAGTACCTGAAAGGCAAGACAATGGCATTTACAAGTTAATGTGATGAGTTGATATATGGGGACAGAGGAGCGTAATTGGTACCAGCCATTCTTGTGGCAGTTACATCGTGTTCTTCAAAGGACAGTGTGACTAATGAAGCGACCTAAGTTTCCCAACAGTCGTCAGTGCCAAAGCAACAGTAACCACTGAATCAGTTCAGAGAGCGTGCAGCGGATGTCGGTTAGCGTTCGAGAACGCCACACAAGACTTCTCAGGCTCGGTTGGTTCGCAGCTGAAGCTTTGCTGCACAGTCTAACCTAAAAGGAATTTATTAGCATTCCGGCTGAATACTTTGAGTGGCTGTTTCCTCTCTGTTGTGGTAACGTCTGAAGATTATATGATGCTTCGCTATTAGTAAACGCAATCAAATGTGAGCCTATTGATCAAAAGAATAAACTGATCTTTTGGTTCTCTTTTTTGTGGGTCACATAAAACCACAAAATGCTTTTTCTTTTTCGCACAGGCCCTATATCATGTGTGCCAACAGTAATGATTTGTCGTCTTGCTATGTGTCGCATAAGGAGGTACATTTTGTTCTTACTGACCTGGTCGTGCGTTTTCTGGGCTTTCTGCAGCCAGACACGCCATTGGTCGTAGAGTTTGATGCTGACATCCGTACAGCCGTAAGAGTGTTTGCGCATCCAGCCGAAAAACTGCTTAAGCTCCTTTCGTAGCGTTGAGTTGTGCTCGCTGGGCTTTGAATCGCACGAGCCAATATGTGACCTGTCTGTTTGGGAAATGACAATGCATTAATGTGATGAGTTTTTGGTGAGAAATTACACAAATCGTAACTGTAAATATTGGTGGCAAATTCAAACTTAAAATACTCAGTATATATATATATAGGACTGGGCAATTATAAAAAATTTTATTTATTTATTTATTGACCGTAATCAATATGGGATGCATGATATATCAGGAATATATCTTATCAAAATTAATATATATCCACTATATGTAATATAATATATACTGTATGAATTCACTTTAAGATTTTTTTTTTTTTTTAATTTAAGGGTTTTATTTTGAATTTAATTACAAAAGACTGTACATAATTTTAATATTGGTAATTTATCAGCCAAAAAATGAAAATGATCATCATCCTATCGGTAACAGTCTGAAATTTTGTATTGGTGAATTCCTAATCTCAATATTTATTCTGCCGAATCTTTTTGAAAAATGTATATATATATATAAATATATGATGAGATATATATATAATATATATCTGTGTTTCCCTACAGAATTTTTTATTTTAACTGTAATATATGAAAAATAACACATTTTTGACTGATGTGAAGTGAATTGTTAAGTTTGGAAGAGTTTTTTTTATTAATTATATATTATTATAGTTTCAATAACATTTTAATAATAACATTTTTAATTGTTTTCTTCTTTCGTTTTAATTTAAGAGTTAGAAATTTGGTTCTGTGTTTCTATTTAGCCTTAGTTTTAGTCATTTTAGTACTTAAACTTAAGCAATATTGTGTATAATGTGTAAGTATATTGTGATTCTTCAAATTTGAGTCACCCAGCTCTATACTTTACCCATTATTTGATTTTATTAAATTAGTGCGTGTACACATTTTCGATGCAAATCATCAGATAAATGCATTTGTAAGACATTTGTTAAATTCAACCCCAGTTGACGACAGTTGCTTAAATGCTGTCAATTGTAAAGTGTTGCCCTGAGCGATGTGCACATACCCATGAATAATAGGCTATTTACCAGCTCTCTGCTAATGATCTCCAAAGGATTAAACACAGAATGCAGGAGGGGGAGCTCAGATTTGCCATAACTCATATTGCTTGGCATAAAACAGAGCTTAATTACATCCTGTCTTTAATGCAAGACATGTAACATAATTTCTTACGAACCGAATCGGTTTCCACTAAGTTTCAGGTCAACCGCCTCTTTAATCTGAACATGCTCTAAAGACTCTTTTAATTTATCAATCTAAAAAAAGCCCAAAGAATTCATAAATTGTCCCCTTAAGCGCTTTGACATTTTGCTGAAGTCTTTTGAATCTACTTGTGAGAGATCTCTATCAAGTAGCTTGATGTTTTTTCAGTGTTTACATATGGTTTGAATCTAATTAGCTTGTGATGCAGAAACCTAATGTGAAGTAAAGGGACAATGCATTATTACGTTTTGATGTAACTCACCAATGCCAGGTGTTGACGCGGCGGTCGAGTGGCTCCAGTCACTCCAAATACCTGCTTTCTTCGAGCCGTAGATGCCTATCGGGTTGCAGCGTACCTGGACAAAATACACTGTACCAGCCCTGAGACCCGCTAACCGACAAGACGTCTGGTTTCCAGCATCATCTATGACCTCATGAGAAATAGAAAATAAAAACTAAGAATAATCTAAGTATGTGCACCAGACATTATATTGGGGAAAGCTGTTCACCCAAACATGTAATCTCTGTCTTTTTTTCCCACCTTCATGTCACTCCAGACCTGTAAAAGTTATACAGGTTTGAAACAACATCGTAATAGTGGTCCATAGGACTATTGCACTATATTCCAACCATTCTGAAACCATACGACAGGTTTCTGAAAAGAAAGAGTGAAATTATATCTGATAATCTTCCCCTCCAGTGAGATGTTAACTGCTAGATCCTAGCGTCAGTGAGTTGATTGTGAGAACTGGATTAGTCAGTTAATAAATGAATCATTCAATCAATCAATCAAAAAAGCTATCATATGAGTTCAAAAGACTTGGAATATAGCACATAAGTTGTGTGGACTACCTTTATGAGGCAGGACATCATTTTGGGGTTAGGTTAAGAAAGGAGTGGACAGGAGATTCCTTAAAAATTCTCATTTTGTGTTCCACAGAACGAAGAAACTTACGTAGAATCACCCGAGGCTGATTAAACATTAACAGAATATTCATTTTGGGGTGAACTGTTCCTTTAAATTTTGCTCTTGGAGGACCACTTTCCTGCATCATCTTAAAATTTAGCTCCAATATACAGTACCTGCTTGGAATTTTCTAGAGATCTTGAAGACCTTGATTAACTGGTTCAGGTGTGTTTAATTCGGACTGGAGCTAAACTCTGCTGGATGGTGGTCCTCCAGGATCAGGATTGGGCACCCCTGCTCTTTTGGACTATACCAGTGGTGGAAAATCCTGCTCTGTACTCTTGAAAATAAAGGTTCTTTATTGGTATCTATGGTTCCATGAAGAACCTTTAACATCTAGTGATGTTCACAGCGAAGCCACTGAATAGCCGTTTTTGGTTTCCCAAAGAACCTTTCAATGAGCACTTTTTTTTTTTTTCTTAGTGTGAAGAACATTTTAAAAAAATCTATCAAACCTTTTTACATAAAAATAAAGGTTCCAAAAAAGGTTCTTCACAGCAATGACAGAAGAACCATTTTGGGTTTCCAAAGAACTGTTCACTGAAAGGTCTTCAAGATTTCCAGATGGGTGTGTTGGGGCAGATTGTAACCAAACTCTAAAGGACATTGGCCCTCAATGAGCAGTATAGTCACTCGCCTGGACTAAACGATTCCAGCCATACCTTCCATTCGTCGCTCTCCTCCACGCGGTATCGTATCTGATACTTGGCCTGAAACAGGTAGTCTTTCAGGGCAGGAGGATTGCCCCAACGTACACTTAACTGATCTTCCAGATCTCCAACGCGGCTCACAAGGACATCAGGAGGCGGATCTGTAGTTACTGAAAGGAATATTTCACAACACCAAACATGTACGAAAGTCATTTTCAGAACTGTTGATTAAACCCAATAAAAGTCGGTAACCGTTAAACAATTCTTCCTTTCACTTCAAAGACTAGTTGCTTGTAATTGAATCTCCCAATAAACCTTCATCGATGCTCATTAGCTAGATAATATTTTGCCTTAACTACGGCAATCTCCCGTTTCCATTGTTGTTTGAAATGGCCGTGCTCCACTGCTACGTTTTTTAATCAAGCTTGCCTTTAGGGCAAAGCCAATCATGGAGCATTCCAGAGCTTATTGTTTCAGAAGATGAGGAAATGAGGCCTTAAAGATGTAGTAATGTAATATCTTCGCTTTTCTCAGCAAAAAGTGCTGATTGATGGATGTAGTTTAATTGTGATTAATTCGATTAATGCATTGGTATGTCAAATAAGTCATTTCATTTAAAATTTTAACCAATTGCCAACAGACTTTCAGCTGCCCATTGACCTTTAAAGTACTATTTTCACGAGTTGCCTTTTGGAAACGTTTCAGCTGTTGGAAAGTGTTTTTACAGTCTGTAAAAAATCTTTTCTCGCAGACGAGTGTGTGTGCACCATATGCGAGACTTTCAGATGGTTTTGTGCATTTATGTGCAAGTTAGTAAGCGTGAAGTTATCCCAAGTCACCTTGATCTCAACCTCAATTTTTCCACCAAACTAACATATTTTAGACTTACTTACCTACATCTAAAATGTCTAAGGTGATGACATCAGAAGAGGCAGAGCCGAGCTGATTGGTCGCCTCCACCCAAACTTCATATGGTGTAAAAATGGCAAGGTCGCGAGGAACGTAGCATGTATACGGCTGTCCTGTGTAGTCCTCACAGTCTTTCTCTTTCCCGTACCATCTAAATGGTTATTAAAATGGAAGAGTTGCATATTAAAAGGGATTCTTGCAAAACAGGTGTCGGTATAAAGTTTTTGGTGTCAAAATCTCACTTTAGTTTGTACTTGAGCATGTATTTGGTGTTGATGAACGTCTCTCCTTGACTTCCCGGACTCCATCTGCAGCTGAGATCCTTGGTGTTTCGTGACCAACATGTCAGGTTGACGGGTTTCTCAGGGGGCACTATATGTCAAATTAAAATAAAAAGAAGAGGACAGCATGAATATTCAAAAACATATGGCAAAAAAACAAGCTGGAAGTTTTCACAAACTCACAGCCAACATAAAGACATGATCCAGCCAACACTTCTCCATTGCTTCGGTGGCAAACCAGGTTGTCTCCTGATCGCTGCAAGGAGCCATTGAGTTGATGAAGTGTGACGCTGGATTCGGTCGGGCTAAGGATTTTATAAGTGTTTCTAGCCAAGCGTTTTCCATTCAGCGTCCAGTACAAGTATCTAGCTGTTACTTCCAGCTCGGCGCTAATGGTGCACACCGCAGTCAAGCTCGAGCCGATCTGAAGCACTGGATCCTGGGGGGATATGACAGCCAAGTCTGGGGGTCAGAAGAAGAGGAGACTTCATGATTCCAGCAATTTTACAACTGGATTTATGACCGTAGTTGGAAAGGTCTCACAAGGTCATTTTTCAGCAACTTAAGTGGTTTTCCATCTTGTAAATATTCGTCTTGTGTGCCCGCAGAGCTCATATTTATTCATGTTTAAAACATGTACAGAGGGAACGATGGCTGGATTTGAAGAGCTACTACTGGCCTTTGGAGAAACAGTGTTGATGCAGATAATTTCTGCTCCTGGTGGGAAGCAGACAAACTCTTTAACATGTGCCATTGGACACTAAGAAACACTGAAGAGATGGGAAACAAGACTGAAATATTAATGTATAAACTATGGTACTGTACTTGTTAGGAAAGACCTTGTTGGACGCTTTTACTCCTTTAGTATTGTTTGGAAAAACTGACCAATGAAAACTGACCAGTGAATGAACAATTCTATTCACAATAATTTTCAATTATGTACACAGTTTTCATCTCTTCTTGCGGAAGGATGTGTAAATTAATGAATTTGCTTTTTAAATAAATGAATTTGTATCCTTGATAATCTTATCATGTGACTGTTTCATAAAAACAATATTACACTCCAAGAGCTATTTTTGTCAATAACACGACTTCTTTTACTTTTGGTTTTTCTGTTTGTTAATACAGTTATTATCCTATTGTAGATATATTTAGATCTTAATATAGCATGTCTTTACACACGTTTGCATTAATTTCCATTAGTTTCTTCCAAAATGCAAGTTATTATTAGTGCTGTAAGCGATTATAAGGATGAGAAGTTTTCAGAACATTTCTGTCATAGTTTTTTTTTCTTTGGAAGAAATTTATCGCTAATGACAAGTTACCACAGTTAAAATGAATAAATCTTTCTTAACTATTGAATTTTACCGTAAACTAAGACGAATATGACCTCTAAATTGGCATAAACGTGAGTAGAGATGAAAATGAAAACATAAACACCTCCAATAAGACCTTTAAATGAAGATGAGAAGTCTGTAGATATCTTCTCAAATAACTTTACCTCAAAGTAAACTTCAAATACACTTGAAATTGTACTTACGTGCTGTGAGCGCATATGGAAGCATCGCAACAAAAAACAACATAATGACTAAAATTGTCATTTGTCTGCCGCGCGCGCTCTCAACTCGATTCTTGTCATGCTGATGGGAGCGCGCGCACGCATAATCCATTCTCCTTCACATAAATTGCTGAAAATGAAAAGCCTCAATCACCAGAAAGCTTCGTAAAAAATCATTGCTGGTTCTGGAAAGCACCACTATGCGGAGAGGACGCTCAGATTCACCTTCACTCTCAATTTTGGAGAAGAATCAATATAGCGCACGCCTCAAAAGCTGAAAAAGTTTATTCTTCTGAAGCTCCTCCCATGTCTTACCACACAGCCACAAGTCATTATTAGTAGCGCATCTGCAGCCAGTGTTTTCTTTTCTTTTTTGTATACCAAGTTGGCCACAACAGAAAATAATGAAACAAACCCTTCCCAAAATCCTTCCTTTTTGTATGTGTCTGCTGTTCCTCACGTAGGAATAGATATAGGCTACATCTAAAGTTTGTTCTACAGCCAATAACACACGATTCATTTTTGTCTACATCGCATAGTTTATAATGGTCTGTTTCGTGCAATGCAGCTCCACGCCCAGTGCTACTTTACAAGGAATTGTGTAATGCCTGAATAGTTAGAACACACTATAATTTAGAGATTATTTGATTCATTTCTCATAACCATAATTACATTTTTACTTATGAATGTGTATTGGACTTGAAACAGAACTTGCTTTTTTTCTATTAAAGTTAGGGTATGTGTTTTGATCCTGGTCACAGTTGTACTATTCAGTTTCAAACCTTACAGACATTAGAGTACGTATTCAAACATTAAAGTACACATAAACATATACATTCATACATACAGTGGCATGCAAAAGTTTGTGAACCCCTTGCAGAATGTGAATAATTTTAACAAAATAAGAGAGATCATACCAAATGCATGTCATTTTTTATTTAGTACTGTCCTGAATAAGATATTTTACATAAAACATGTAGTTTACAAGACAAATAAAAAAAGCTGAAATTATTAAAATAACCCCATTCAAAAGTTTGGGAACCCTTGGTTCTTAATACCGTGTGTGGTTACCTGGATGATCTACGACTGTTTTTGTTTTGTGATGGTTGTTCATGAGTCCCTTGTCCCATGAGCCAGGGGGTGAAAACTTTTTGAATTTGAAGATCAAGGTAAATTGTACTTAATTTGTCTTCCGGGAAACATGCAAATATCTTCTGTTGCTTCCGAAGGGCAGTACTAAATGGAAAAAAATTATATTTCAACAAAATAATACAATTTTGGACATCTTCATCCTGTTCAAAAATGTTCACCTCCCGGCTCTTAATGCATCGTGTTTCCTTCTGAAGCATCAGTGAATGTTTGAACCTTTTTTAATAGTTCTGTTTGAGTCCCTCAATTGTCCTCAGCATGAAAAGATGGATCTCAAAATCATACAGTCACTGCTGGAAAGGGTTCAAATATCCAAAAGATGTTGGAAAACTGAAGAATCTGCAGGATATGGAGGACTTTTCTGAAGAACAGTGCTCAGTTTAACTGTTCAAAACAAACAAGGGACTCATGAACAACCATCACAAAACAAAAAAACAGTCGTGGATCATCCAGGTAACCACAAGAACCAAGGGCTCCCAAACTTTTGAATGAGGTTATTTTAATAATTTCAACTATTTGTTTGTCTTGTGGACTATATATATATATCTTTTATGTAAAATATTTTACTCGGGACAATACTAAATAAAAAAATAACATGCATTTTGTATGATCTCTCTTATTTTTGTTAAAATTATTCAAATTTTCACAGATTCTGCAAGGGGTTCCCAAACCGCATGCCACTGTATATAATATATATATATATATATATATATATATATATATATATATATATATATATATATACAGTGAGGTCAATAAGTATTTGATCACCCTGTGATTTTGCAAGTTCTCTTACTTAGAAATCATGGAGGGGTCTACAATTTTCAGCATAGGTGCATTTCCACTGTGAGAGACAGAATCTAAAAATAAAAATCCGGAAATCACATTGTATGATTTTTTAACAATTTATTTGTGAATTACTGTGTCAAATACATATTTGATCACTTGCTTATCCGCCAGATTTCTGACCCTCAAAGACCTGTTATTTTGCTTTTAAATAGTCCAGCTACACTCTGCTCATGATTCTAAATTAGTAGCAACTGTTTGAGGTCGTTAGCTGTCATAAAGACACCTGTGCACCCCACAATCAGCCAAAGTCTAAGTAGCAACATGGGCAAAACCAAAGAGCTGTCAAAAGACACAAGAAACAAAATTGTAGACCTTCACAAAGCTGGAAAGGGCTACGGGGCAATTGCCAAGCAGCTTGGTGAAAAAAGAACAACTGTTGGAGCAATTGTCAGAAAATGGAAGAGGCTAATGATGACTGTCAATGTCCCTCGGACTGGGGCCCCACGGAAGATCTCTCCTCGTGGGGTATCAATGATGCTAAGAATGGTGAAGAATCAGCCCAGAACTACACGGGAGGAGCTGGTCAATGCCGTGAAGAGAGCTGGGACCATCGTTTCCAAGGCTACTATCAGTAATACACTAAGACGTCATGGTTTAAAATCTTGCATCGCACGGAAGGTTCCCCTGCTTAAGTCAGCCCATGTCCAGGCCCGTCTGAAGTTTGCCAGGGACCATCTGGATGATCCAGAGGAGTCATGGGAGAAAGTCCTGTGGTCAGATGAGACCAAAGTAGAACTTTTTGGTGTTAACTCCATTCGCTGTGTTTGGAGGAAGAAGAATGATGAGTATCATCCCAATAATACCATACCTACAGTGAAGCATGGGGCTGGAAGCATCATGCTCTGGGGGTGTTTTTCTGCACATGGGACAGGACGAGTCGACGACTGCACTGTATTAAGGAGAGGATGAACGGGGCCATATATTGTGACATATTGGGCAAAAACCTCCTTCCCTCAGTCAGAGCATTAAAGATGGGTCATGGCTGGGTCTTCCAACATGACAATGACCCAAAGCACACAGCCAGGAAAACCAAGGAGTGGCTCCATAAGAAGCATATCAAGGTTCTGGAGTGGCCTAGCCAGTCTCCAGACCTAAATCCAATAGAAAATCTTTGGAGGGAGCTGAAACTCCGTGTTGCTCAGCAACAGCAGGGCTCGACAGTGCGAGCATTTCACTCGCATTTGCGACTAAAAATAGAAAATAGATAAAAATAGATGTGTGCGAACTGGAAAATGTATTTAGGAGCACAAGGGCGAATACAAAACAAAATACAAAACAGCCTAACTTATACAGTAGCCTATAACAAACGTATTAATTTATTCTGTTTATTTATGGAAAAATTGCGATGCAGCCTCATATGATTACTTTAGAACTTTAAAAAGGCAACGGTTAAATTTAAATGAGCACAGATGAGAAGAAAAGCGGAGCGAGTTAAAGTGAAGACGCGCTGAATGACGCACATTCGCCACTAGAGGCCGCTGCCGCTGCCGTTACCCCGGTAACCCAGTAAACAAATCAGCTGCGCTACTTTCCTAAAACTGTGTAAATAATGTTTCACACTCACAGTCATTTAGATATTTATATTCGCTTTAGTCTTCACAATAGCATCAAATAATTCTTACTTAAAGACTTACTGAGCTATTTATTTTCAAACATTTTTTCTAAGCTAAAACATGGACCATCCACTGATCTATAATAGAGAACAGCGGGCCTATCTATATATCAACGACTGATTCGTTATTATTGTTCAGTAACACAAGGTCCATTAGTTAACATGAAAAAAACAATGACTGCATTTATTAATAATGCTATCTTAATTTCAACTTTTAATAATACATTATAAAATCAAAAGTTGTCTTAATATAATTCAATGGAGCTAACATTAACTAACATAGTTGTATTTTTTATTAATCAACATTAACAAAGAATATTAACTACTGCAACAATTAGCTATTGCACATTTTTGGGGAAGTCGTGGCCTAATGGTTAGAGAGTCGGACTCGTAATCGAAAGGTTACGGGTTCGAGTCTCCGGCCGGCAGGAATTGTAGGTGGGGGGAGGGAACGTCCAGCGCTCTCTCCACCCTCAATACCACGACTGAGGTGCCCTTGAGCAAGGCACCGAACCCCCAATTGCTCCCCGGGCGCCGCAGCATGGCTGCCCACTGCTCCGTGTGTGTGTGTGTGTGTGTGTGTGTGTGTGTGTGTGTGTGTGTGTGTGTGTGTGTGTGTGTGTGTGTGTGTGTGTGTGTGTGTGTGTGTGTGTGTGTGTGTGTGTGTGTGTGTGTGTGTGTGTGTGGGGGGGGGGGGGGATTTGTTCACTACTCACTGCTGTGTGTGTGCACTTGGATGGGTTAAAGGCAGAGCACCAATTTCGAGTATGGGTCACCATACTTGACAATACGTCACGACTTTAACTTTAAAAAAATTTTAGTTAATGTTAACCTGCTTTAATGTTAACAAATGGGACCTTACTTACCTATTGTTCTTTCGTTCATTTGAACAATCTTTTGCACTCTAATCTTGAAACACTTGTTTACTTTATATTTTTATGTATTTTTTAATTTTTGTAATTAAAATTTATGTAATTAAAGTCTTTTAGTAAATTATTTTTAATAAAGTGATTTAACCTGTTAGGAGGACAACACTTTTTTTCACTTAGAAATTATATATTGTGATTTAAAAACAAAAACATATACCGTGACAAAAGCGTCAATGATTATTGTGAAAATGTTATACCGACACAGTTTAATAGGATTATAACTAATTACATAATTAGCCTATTAAATAGTGTCTGAAGTAAAATTATTTAAAAACCTTGTGTACTTTCTGTATTCTGATAAATTAAATAATTGTGCTTGTAAATGTCTCTTTGTATCCCCTTGTTAAGCTAAAACACCTCATTTGAAAAACTTGCATTGCGCCCCTAAATTCTTTTTAATGCGCTCCTAAATTTTTTGACTTATGACCACATGTGCTCCTTGGGGAAAAGGTAAGCGTCAAGCCCTGAACAGCCCCGAAACCTGACAGATCTAGAAAAGATCTGTATGGAGGAGTGGGCCAAAATCCCTCCTGCAGTGTGTGCAAACCTGGTGAAGAACTACAGGAACCGTTTGACCTCTGTAATTGTTAACAAAGGCTTCTGTACCAAATATTAAAAATTTTGGACTCAAGTGATCAAATACTTATTTGACACAGTAATTCACAAATAAATTGTTAAAAAAATCATACAATGTGATTTCCGGATTTTTATTTTTAGATTCTGTCTCTCACAGTGGAAATGCACCTATGCTGAAAATTGTAGACCCCTCCATGATTTCTAAGTAAGAGAACTTGCAAAATCACAGAGTGATCAAATACTTATTGACCTCACTGTGTATATATATATATATATATATATATAAATGAGGCATTTATAAGAAAAACAGAAGTATTTTTTTTTTTTACTTTTGAATTGAAATCTGCAATTTTATGTTAGATAGTATGATATAAATTATACATATAAAATACTATTTTAAGTTAATTATAATTATTAATTTTTTATTATTGTTTTTAATTTGTTTAATTGCTGGCCGAGTAAGATCTTTAGAGTCATCCCAATTAGAACTTTATTTCATGTGGTAATATGTGTTGTTTTTTACATTTACATTAAAGACACATTTTCCCCTGTTGTTTCTATCCACTGCTTTATACCCGATCTGCTGCAATGCAATGCACTGGCTGGAGACGCGCAGCGCGTGCGTGATGATGTGAGGAGTGACGACACGGCGCATCAAAGGCACGAGGCTGACAGCCGATCCGAAGCAGCAACGACAGGGACCGGTCGAGACGCACCGAACCCCGCAGACGCGCCAGTGCACCGAATCCTGCGGAAAAAGATGCTCCAGTTCGGCGGCAGGGTGCGCGGCGTTCCCGCGCTCGTCCCTCTGATTCTGGTGGCGTTGGCGGCGGCATCATCTGATCTGTTTGATAACCAACTGGGCGATATCAATTACTGCAAGAAGCAATGCCAGATGTCCATCAAAAACAAAAGCCCCGCCAAAGTAAGTGCCACGTACCAGATGATTTTGTAGTATATATTGTAACGGCCTGTGGAAAAATGCGTTTAATAGGAATTTGGTTTACTACTGGTTCAGCAGAGTCGCAGCCATTTGCTGATGTGAATAAATAAAGTCGTTCTGCAATTGAAAATCGCTATAGAGATGCGCTCGCGTGCTTCGTTTTGACACAAAACTGTTCTGCGCAAAGACACTGCGCAAAGATGGGAGCATTATTTGGCAGCACCTCGAGCCAATTATTAATCGATTTCTGTGTCCCGGTTCCTGGCACCGCATGGAAACGTTAACGTTACTTTGTATCCACCAAGAACAGGCCGAGAACGATGCTTTATGACGCATGAATGTAACGGTCAATTCGGATGTGTTTAAACCGCAACGAACGTTCTACGTTCTAAATGCGCAAAATTAGCGATAGAAGCACGCGAGCGCATCTCTATTGTTTGATGTTGGCCCATAAACGCTTGTAAAGACGTGGGTTGATATTTGCTCCATATCCGAGGGCGACGCCGTTCAATTACGGTCGTTTGGCTTGTATATAATCATGTGAAGGAATTGTTTTTTAAGAATATATTTAGAAACTGAGATCCTTATTTTTCTTACACTTTGCACTAGAGGTGGTTCATCTGTTGGGATGAGAATTGATTTTAACGATTCTTATTCTTAGGGTCTTTTCACATAGTTTGTTTTAAGAGAACCAAATCCAGTTCACTTAAAGGGAACCAGCCGAAAATGACCTCAGTCCTTTTGGTGTTCACAATCTATTTGATTCAAAAGAGAACCCAGTTCTTTTTTCGATCCTCTTCGGCAATGAAAGAGATCTCTTTCTTGTTCACACCACAACTTTATAAGAACTCAGACCCCAGCTTTCTTTGCAGCAGTGGATTTTGCGTATTCAAGATGGTGTCTTCACGTTGTCATCACATGGATGTGGCACATTTTGAAGCAAATGACAAACAGAGAAAGAGTCAGACAAAGCAGAACTAAAGGAAAGCATCTGAAAAAACGGAAAAGGATAGCAACTAAAAAGAACATTTTCTTCCAACGCTATATACAACTGCTGTGTTTTATGTTTTTATGGGTTGAGGAGAGTTGGCGTTTAATGTAATCATCTTTCCAAATTTCAATAAGTGCACAACTCTCCTCCTAGGACCACACAACCCCATGACCTGCCATGGTGAAAAGTTTTTTTTCTGTTGTTACAGCAGTGAAGTAACATGGCTGCAGGTATGGCAAGCCTCCAGGTACACATGTTGAAACGAAACCCAAAGCGGACCGGGATCTCATTGCTTTCGCATATCATGAAGATATCGAACCACAAACGACCTCCGGAGGTGGTCTGAGTACGGTTCGCTTTTGGGTCCTTTTTGGGGGGGTCTGAGATCACATGGTTTGTTCACATATACACGCTGAACCGCTCTGAGAGCGTTTGAAACTGGTTAAACGGACTAGGTGTGAAAACACCCTTAAATTCTATCTGTAACTGCCCTTAAAAACAATGAGTTAATTTGATATCAACAGAACAGATATAACTATTGATATGTTTCATTTAAGTATTGCAAAAGGTGTGTTTAAGAGACTTTAAAATGCAACTTTAATTCATTAATTTTTATAGAATACCACCAAAGCTCATAATGAAACGAATCGTAATTTATTTCAAGTGGAACATAATGGAAGTAATAAAGTTCTTGCAATTCAATAACCACTCCAACTAATTCATAAGTGGTTTTGATGAACTAAAGATAACTGGCTTTTGTGAATCATATAATTCGTTAGATAATCAGACTACGTGGATTGTGCTGTATATTTTTAATTTGCTAAAAAGAACCGGCTCATAGGAGTCATTTGTCCAGTATTTGAAAAAATAGAACTGAGGAAACTTCCCACCTCAACAAATGTTGTTATTTCCTGTCAATTCTGAAGCTGATACTGAAGGTCGTTGCAGGGTCAGGTGACTTCAGTTACTCTTAAAGGTCATGAATCGACCTTCCATGGGTTTGAATCACCACACTTGACCCTTCCATCTTCAAACATCATCCAGTGCTCTGCTGTCTCTACCCACAATCAATCCTCGATTCTGATGTGCCATTAGAAAAACTGTGTGCATGTCACATCTTGCATAATGATTTTGAAGAACTCATCTTGGATATTGCATAAAACATCCTTTGAGAAAACCTCCATGTGACCACAACCTCCCTGTGGATCTGAACATCAGTTAAAGTTATTCTTGAAGTTACATATCGCTCTACAAAAAGATTAATTCTGAATGAAGCCTTTACCTTGTTCCTACAGGACTCCATCATGAATGCTTGTCACCGTGGCTGTCGGCTCTACTCCATCTGCCAGTTTGTGAATGGAAATACAGGCATCAATACCAGCAAGGAAGAGTGCCAGGGAGGTATTAACTATTTTGACCAGTTTTGGGAGGTATCTAACTAAAAGTGCCAACACTACTAACTTTTAGTGAGTTAGTTTGTCCTAAATGGTCCTCTTACTCATGCAGCATCCAAATTCATTCTTGTGAAAAGATTTGTTCAGCTAGTTAATGTAAATGAACAAATTTGTTTTTCAACTCCCTGCACAATGATTTGGACTTAGTTATGTAAATTAGTTTTGTTTTGGTATTTCATGTAAATTTACCATGTGAAGGTTTGATATTATCAGTGTAATTGAGATTCATTCAAAATCCTTTACATTTTTTGTGTTTCTTTCACCTTCACGTTAAAATGTCCCATATTTCACTGCATTTCACCCACAAGAATTTGATACAGTAAATGTGACTGCGTCTTGAAGGGATAGTTCACCCATCCTAGGAGTATATATACTATATTACCAAAAGTATTGGGTCACCCCCTTCTAATGAACATATTTGACTACTTTAGTAATTTCTATGAGTACAAATCTTAATGTTTAAGTATATAATGATATTCTAGGGAATTGTGTGCTTCTAATTTTATAGCAACAGTTTGGACAGGACCCTTTTCTATTCTAACATGACAGTGTCTCTGTGTATAAGGCACGGTTCAAAAAGACCTGATTGATTGAGTCAGTGTGGAAGAACTTGACTGGTCTGCAGAAAGCCAAGTCCTGATCCCAGCTGAACTCCTCTGGTGTGACTTTATATGCAGACCTTGAGCCAAAAACTCATGAACAAACACCAATGACTTGTATATAATGGTACTGTCATTTTAGACACTTCCAAAACTGTTGCAACAGAGATGGAAATATAATTTGTAAATACATTAATTGTTTCCATCTTTGTTGCCAGTTTTGTTAGTGCCTTTTTCTGTTCTAAAGAAGGGGGTGGCCCAACACTTTTGTCCTTATAGTGTCTATACAAGTCATTGGTGTTTGGTGATGAGTTTTTGGCTCAAGGTCTGGATATAAAGTCACACCAGAGGAGTTCAGCTGGGATCAGGACTTTGCTTTCTGCAGACCAGTCAAGTTTTCCACACTGACTGAATCAATCATGTCTTTTTGAACCGTGCCTTATACACAGAGGCATTGTCAGGTTAGAATAGAAAAGGGTCCTGTCCAAACTGTTGCTATAAAATTAGAAGCACACAATTCCCTAGAATATCATTATATGCTTAAACATTAAGATTTGTACTCCTAGAAATTACTAAAGTAGTCAAACATGTTCATTAAAAGGGGGTGACCCAATAGTTTTGGCAATATAGTGCATCTTTCTTCTTTCAGATGAATACAGTCGGAGTTATATTAAAAGTGTCCTGGCTTTTCCAAGCTTTATAATGGCAGTGGAAGACTGTTGAGATTTTAAAATCTAATAAAGTGCATCCATCCATCATAAAAAGTACACCACATGGGGGTTAATAAAGGCCTTCTGAAGCGAATCGATGTGTTGTGTACAAACAACAGTAAATGTGACCGCTCCTTATCTGTCACCCTATTGCGGAATTCCCAATCGTAGAATATTTTGCTAAAAATGAGCAGAATAAGGAAAGTTTTGACCATACCTAAAGTCCTATTTTTCTATCTGAAATCTCTTAAACGCACGCATGCCGTAATTATGATTCCAGTGCTTGTAAGTACAAACTTCCCAGGAGGACTCAAACGCCGCTTAAGAACCACTAAAATATATCGAATTGGTGCTCTAGTACAAATTCAAAGTGAGGAAAAACTATCTTTTTGCCTGTCAAAATGCATTTGACGACGCTAATGTTTTAGAATGAAGTGCACATAGCCCAAGGACATATACTATAGAGTGTGCAGACAAGCTGATAGTGCTCATTTTTATCTAGAGATGGTATTGTGTGCTAGTGGCAAACAGAGCTGTCTGTGGGAAGCTGTTTTATTGAAAATCAATCCTGCGCTTTCTGGTGCTGGAGGATGCTGCTCAGATGTTTGTTGATATTGATGACTGCTTGACCGTGGGGAGGGTTGAATGGAGATGGAGCCATCTGACAGGTATCGTTTGTTTGTGTGTGTGTGTGTGTGTGTGTGTGTGTGTGCAGCGTGCCAGGAGGCCTACAGTAAACTGTTGGAGCAGGAGGCGTGCAGCACAGGGTGTGCCAGCCAACCCGCTGAGCCGGAGATTAAACGGAGGAAGGTACGACTCTCGGTTGTTTCCTTTCGGGGTTGCAGTGATGTTTTGATATGTCTATCAAACTCCATTAAATTGCTCTCGGCTTGATCTGCAGCTCAAGGCCCTGACCAACCGGCCCAAGCCCATCTCTGTTATGGATGCCGTGTCTAGCTGGTGCAATGACATCGTCAGTTCCGCCCAGAGCTTCATTTCTTCCACCTGGACTTTCTACCTGCAGGCTGATGATGGGAAGGTTGTTGTGTTTCAGGTTTGTCCATCTTTTGTTCAGTTTTGTTAAACAATTTTTTTACCTAATATCCTGAAAACACAAAATGGCCCCCTGTGTTATTTTAGTATTATTTAAATACTACAGTATTTATTAATATTTAGAATTAGCTTTTATTTTTTATTTTACGTTTTTGTTTGAATTTGTTTTAGTAATTTTATGTAATCGTTTTCAGTTTTGTTTGTTTGTTTTTTTTTTTTTTTTTTAGTTTTTATTTCAGTTTTTGTTTTGGTACTTCAAATTATTTTGTTAGTTAATCACCAAGACAACATTTCTAATTTTCATTAAATGTTTTCTGTTTAAGTTTTATATAGTGTCTATTTATATTTTATTTTATTTCAGTCAACAAAAATGTTTAATAGTATTGGTTTTAATTAACAATAAAAATACTGAATTTACGTCTCAAGAGTAAAAAAAAGGTAAATTAGTTATTGCATAAAACAATCTTTATACTTTGAGTTTGAGAAATTATGAGAAGCAAATTCAAAGTTCTGAGAAATAACGTCCCAGTTGTAAGAAATAAAGTTGCAATTGTTTTAATTTATTACATTGTTCTTTTTTACTCTTCTATTCAACAATTTTATTAACATGATTTAAAAAGTATTTTAATAATACATATTTAATATAATGTACAATATTTAATGAAAAATATGTAATATTTAAATTCGTTTTTACACATTAAATATTTAATTAACCTGACATTATCCAAATTCTTTCATCAAATGCTTTCTAAAAAGGATAAACAAGCCACTCAACCTCTGTCTGCCACAAAATATATGGGATGCATTTAATGTTTTGAGTTTTATTATTTGCATTTAGCATTGTTTTTTCCCTGTCAGATCAGACCTGTGACCCATTTTTGGGTCGCAACCCACCAGTTGAGAATCACTGGTGTAGAAGATTCCACTATTGACTCTCATATGCCATTGGTTTCAAGATCTGGTATGTTTTATAGAGGTTGCGGTCACATCACTGCACTATTGGGATCATATGAGCGCATGGGGCTGGTTCTTCAAAGAACAACCAGTGATGTTAAATCAGAAACCTTATTCTCCCTGGAGGTCATCCAACTGTATCCATAGCCTGAGATTCCTGCTGTTCCTAAACCAACTACAATCATTAGACGACCGCAAAAACATCTTCTGAATAAAGATGGTTATGTAAAAAATTCACTTCACAAAGTGTGACTTAAATAAACCAAAACAAATAGAAATGTAGAAATTCATGATTACAAACCCATCCATGGTTTCTCAGTTAAGTTGCAGCCCTGATGAATGTACGTTTAACAGTTGTGACAGGAGAAGAGGCGAGAGAGAACCTCCACAGCCATCCTGCGGCAGGCCTAGCCTGTATTTAGCGGTCAGCTGGATGACGGCCACCCCTAGTGAAGGACTAACACGGACCAGAGATTGCACAGACAGTGAAACCCCAAGGTTTAGCGGTAGCATCACGATACCTATGTGCTAAATCGAGCATATGAAATTAGAACTTTGTCGACATAGCGAGACTCAATTTCTGGGGGAAGTGGAGCACTAATGATGGGCTTTTTGCCTCGGGCGTCTAAACAGAGAAAGGAAAACAGATTGTTTTTCAACAGATCTGCTGTGGTGTGCATTTGGCCCAGATGATGCAGTTTTCACAGTTACGTGAACCTCTGCACAACTGCAATATAAATAGCACGGCATAAAAAACAGAATATGGAACTTTAGACTTGACGGTGTGAGCCGGATTTTGAAAGTTTCCTCCATAAATGTGATTTATGTTATAATCCGTTTGATTTTTGTGAGGAACTAATGAAACGTATGTTCAGAGGAAAGTCTGGAGGGAATTCTTGCACTTCAGAAAGACCTTGTCCAAGTGCTTCCCACAGCACTGCACAAATTTCCCAGAAGTTGCATGTTGAAAAAAATCCAATAACGAGCAAGTAGGATTGGTAGAAACCAAATGTAAAATTCTTTATGAATCGGCTTGTTCGGCTCTTTAATTGATTGCTTGAAGTTCTCCAGTGGAAGTTCTCCTGACACTCAAGTTCTCCATGAGTGTCTGTAACAGTAGAATAAATTTAATTTGAACATTTGTGGGAATATGTAAATATCCAAATAAAACCATAAACAGGTATTTTTAGACATTTTATACCAAATTATTCAGGCAATATGTTTGTGAATATGAGTAGTGCTATGCAAATTTTTTTGGCTTAAATGTTAAATATGGTTGTTTGCTTTTACAGGTGGAAAAAATTTGGTTATGTACAAGTTTAGCTTAATCGACACCTTTTGTGGCAAAATGGTGATTACCAAAAAAATATAAAAAAAGAGTCGTCCCTTGTTTACTTGAAGCAAATGTGGCCAATTTTTTGATGATTTCAAAATAATATGACGCAGTGCCTGAAAGTAGTCCTGAAAGTAGTATTTTCAGGCGCTGCGTAACATTGCGCCTGCTGCACCCACGGCACAGCATCAAAGTTCCTTGATTATTACGCCGGAATGAGAGTATAGTTCCTAGCCATATCGGCCTAGAAAATCGCAACTTTTAATTTTCCATCAGTCTTAGTGCACGATGTAACTACAGAAGAGTCTTTAAATAGGAAAAATATCGAAACTCTTTGGTAATTTTTGAGAGAAATGCTAACGGTCTAATCGGATTCAATGATCTATGCTAAGCTGCAGCTAAAAGTGCTACCACCAGGCCTGGAGATCAGCTGAATGGATTCGAAAACGGTAAAACTCAACTGTTTCACTTTTGGGGAGTTGGAAAATAAGCCTGTTTTCAAAAATAGTGGAGTGTTCCTTTAACGTTTACAGATCGGCCTCATTCACTTCCATAAGTACCCCTGTAACCCAGATATTTATTTATTTATTTTTTAATTAAAATAAAAAAGCCATATAAAAATTCCCCAATCCCCCAGCCCCAGATAAACGCTAGTTTACTAGTTCCAGCCTAGTTTCACATCAGTACCAGGCGGACATTTGACATTGGTTACACTGCAGTCTGGGCTTAATGTTTGTCTGTTCTGTCCAGGGTTTCTGTGCAGTCCCTCAGAGGTAATCAACAGGAATCAGACTATTTCCTCCGAGCTGAAGGGTAAACACGACTCTGTTGCTGAATAGCCACTGATTGGTGCGATAGATTTTTGTTTGAAAGGAGGTCGGCCATCTTGTTTAAATTCTGGACTAGTTCAATGTGGATGGCCGCTACATGCGAAAAGACGAGTTTGGAGAAAGCAAGCAAATTCCTAATAAGGGAAATGGGATTGTTTACTATGAAGTCAACAATCTCTGCCTCGTCTTCTTGGCAGTCTCGTAAGCTGCATTGATCACCTTTGGCGAGTTCTGCGGTAATGCGTGACAGATGCACATCAGACCGCTTTCACTGATGGCAAGATTCCATTGGTCTGTGGCCAGTCAACATTAACTTCCTCAGATGTTCATTTTTCCCCCTTTGATTCTCATCCCTTGCGGACATCTGGATTCAATATTTTTGACAGCATCCCTTTCAATTAACGGAACTGCGAGATTCAAGCTTTTCGCAGAGCTAAATTGCCCATACTATGTTGCAATTCATGACTTCGTTTTCCCATGTTTGTTTATGTAAAGAATTAGTTCATCCAAAAATTAGAATTCTGTACTCATCCTTGTTGTTAAAAACCCATTCTTTTCTCAATGGAACACAAACATTTTTTGACGTGACTTTTCTTTTCCATACAATGTAAATACCATTCAGAAAGGATGCAAAAACACCATTAAAGTGGCTCTTTTGCTATATATATATTTTTTTTGCAATAGCTTTGTGTGATAAAGCAAAATTCAGTCAGTAGGTTATTCCTGTTCGCAAAACCAATCTGGGGTGCCTCTCCCAAAACATGTTTGCAAGTCATTAGCAATGTAATTAGCAATGGAAGTCCTGGCCTAATGGTTAGAGAGTTGGACTTGTGATCCAAAGGTTGCGGGTTCGAGTCTCCGGCCGGCAGGAATTGTAGGTGGGGGGAGTGAATGTCCAGCGCTCTCTCCACCCTCAATACCACGACTGAGGTGCCCTTGAGCAAGGCACCAACTGCTCCCCGGGCGCCGCAGCATAAAATGGCTGCCCGCTGCTCCGGGTGTGTGTTCACGGTGTGTGTGTGTTCACTGCGTGTGTGTGTTCACTGCTGTGTGTGTGCATGTTGGATGGGTTAAATGCAGAGCACGAATTCCGAGTATGGGTCACCATACTTGGCTGAATGTCACTTCACTTCACTTCACTTCATGTAGTTCCGAAACACTGTTCCAACGAACATTTGCAAACAACATTGCAAAGTTGTGTGATTGAAACTACAGCTCGGCCTGTGGTTTGAGATGTAGTTTTTGTTAGTACAGCATGTGGACTTAATAGATGGTGTTCTTGAGCAAAATACGTAAGCTAACATGTAGTGCAATCTATATAGTAACGTAGAGAATTTCTTTCATTTCATAAATATACTAATTTAATGCAACGTTTTTTGTTTGTCAAAAAAAATAAAAGCGCAGTTTTTGAAGAGTGAGCATGCGTGAATGTGCTCTAGTACCACGATTGAATCAAACATCTGAAATAAAGGAAAACAGCAAATTAGTGAAAAAATAGCTAATTAGACCTCAGATGCCTTGTTCCTTATTTACAGCAATAATCTGACATGAATTTGATCTCAAACCAAAAGCTAATCTCTGGTAAGAAGTGACGAATGCGTAAATGCAGAGGAGAGAGCAAAAGAAAACACTGGTCACAAATTATAAGTACAAAATGAGGATTTGTAAATTAAAATGTCTGAGGATTTCAATATAAGCCAAGAGGAGACTGGTTTTCCTTTGCTGTAAACAAAACTTGTTTTTTGTGAAACTAGCATATTCTCACCAGAACGATATGCCTACATCCTACGTCATCCGCTGGATCGCCACTCTCATGAATGTGGGTATGACAGTTAGCCGAAGCTAGAGATTACGGTTGATTTCAAATTTTAAATACTCATATTTTTCTTACACAAATGCATCGCTTCACTTTTAGACGGCCTTTATTAACACCTGGAGCAGTATGGAGCATATTTTGTGATGGATGGATGCACTTTTTTGCCCTTCAAAATCTGGACCGCCATTCACTGCCATTATAAATCTTGAAAGAGCCAGGACATTTTTTTTATATAATAGAAAGGAAGTCTTATACACTTAGGATGGTTTGAGGGTGAGTAAATCATTGGGTAATTTTCATTTTTGGGTGAACTATCCCTTTAAGCAGCGAGTTGTGCTGTTGTTCATGAAACGCACCCTTGAATGATTTGTTCATTAATCTGACTTATTTAATTCTCAAGATCAATATAGTGCACGTCATACAAATAACTTTTATGATACTTTTACCCTTTTTGAAGCTTGAAGGCTTCACTCCCTGTAATTGCTGTAATTCACAGTAATTGCATAAAGCGCACAGAAAACAGACTTCAGATTTTCTCCCCGCAGAAGAAAATCATATGGGTTTAGAACATGATGAGGGTGAGTAAATGATGACAGCATTTTCATTTTGTCTGAACCATTCCTTTAATCTTTAGAAATTAAGATTGGACACACCAGTCAGTTATACATATGTAAAAAGTACAATCCCAATGTACTCCGTATGTGTCCAGTTACAGACTATTAGACTGTTGGACTAACATGACACTCCAAACAGTTCCTTGCGCTCTCGCCTACCGCGGCTTGACATGAGAAACCATGTCTCTTTGCCTCTCTGTGGTCATTTCCGGAGGTTCATATGAGCCTCCCTAGAGAGGTTATCTCGGAGGTCCGCTCTGCTGAACCCGATTTAGAAGAACTCCGTGGAAGAGAGCAAAAATCTCTCTTTAATAAGATCTCAAGGGGGAACTGAAGAAACATAGTCTGAAAAAACATGTACTAATTTACACATACAGGGCGAGATGGAAGGGCAGAATGGGACACATCTAGTCGTAGACTAATGAGAGTGATTTCAAATCACATCCTTTGGATCCTGCTTGAATGTGGCCACTTAAAAGCTCGTATTCAAGTCAAGTAGTCCCCTTGCTCTCGTCAGAGTTGGCGTCTAGCGCTCGGTTTGACCAGCGTGGCTTAGCGCCACCAGGCAGCCATGTAATTGAGAGTGGAAAGAGGGACTCTGTTAACACTGTGTTCCTGCGTGGTTTCTCAACCTGGAACCAGCAGACTGTAGCTTTTAAGGATTCTTGATGGGGTAAACCGAAATGTTGATTTATCCTTCTTATTCCATGTCCTTACCGGGTGCAGCTTGACAACAATTGAGGGTTAGTAGTAGTAGTATGTTTGTTAGAGCATTAATGCTGTTTGAAGTGGCAAAATCACAGCCAGTTAGACCATCTTTGGTGTTTAATAAACAGGCATTATATGTTGAGCAGGATCTGGACCAATGAGACTCCACTGTGGGTGTGGCTACCAAGTGAAACCAAACCAAAAAGTAAACAAAAATATATATTCCTGCCAGTGCTGCTTGTCAAGGTTGAGAAAACAGCTGTAGGTTATAAAATTGGTTAAAAATGTAAAATATATTTTTTTGTCAAAATATTTATGAATATAATAAAATGTAAAAAAAATAAAATAAACAAAAGACTTGAACATGATCCTTCAGAAATAATTCTAATATTCTAATTTATTTAGGAAAAAAGAAACCGCATTGTACATACCTCAGATTTTAGTTTAACAAATTAAATTTTCTTAAACTTTTTCATGACCCCAGCTATTTGAAATCGACTAAACGACGTCACTGTTACCATAAACACACAGGCAGTGATGACCCAGTTTCATAAAATATTGCAAATGACATCAAATCAGTGATTACTCTTGAGAATTAGTTTCTACTCATTCCAGCTGTACATGTTGCAGGAGCTGCATTATCAGCTAGTTTTTGCTCCATTTTAAAACATGCCCTCGATGTCATCATATTTAACTGTGCTATTCTTCATCTGTATGTTTGTAAGAATCATAGCATCTTTGTCACTCTGCAAGCTGTATTTCTGCTTTGCCGCTCTGTGCATGATTGTGTTGAAATCCTCACCACAACAAAACGGTCACATACCCAACAGTTTCATTCAGAAGCCTTTCTGCTGAGTAAATCCCATAATGCTGTTTCCTGCCCTTGGCATTGTGTTTGTTGATTCTCCCAGAGCCAGCCAGAGGTTGAGTACTCCTTGCCTGAGTTACAAGCCCCGCGCTCCAACGTGGTCGACAAACCCTGGCCCCAAGTCAACTCCCACACACAGCGGCCACATACTGGTAAGAGTGAGCGCTTTCACCCCAGATGGCTGCTGACAGCTTACTTTTTTTCCTCTGAAAGCTCATTTAAGTGGAGCCAAGGACCAGAGCTTGAGCTTTGACTTTCATTTGCGACACATCCTGTGCCGCGCCGCTGTAGTTTGTCTGAAGCTGGCGGGTCATAAAATCAATGTCCACATGCTGAAAGTGCTGCCTCTGCATCCTTCCAGGTGGGCGGTCACATGGGGAGAGGAATGCGGCAAAACCTGGGGCGAAAGCAAAGCATGTCAGCCAACATGCCGAGGACCCAGCTGCTGAGCACGACTTCCTGGGCTGCATGTCAAGGTGAAAGGGACTCTTTTTTTCAGTCAGGGCATGTTTAAATGTTCAAACAGCTTTAAGTTGCATCTTAGTGTAGTTATGTCACAGTAAAATGTTTTAAAAACACTTTAATCTTAAAAGGTAAACTTTTTATTTATATATATGTATATGTATGTATGTATGTATGTATTATACATACATACATACATACATGCGCACACACACACACACACACACATACATATATATATTAGTCATTTATTTAGTCATTTAGCAGACGCTTTTATCCAAGGCGACTTACAAATGAGGACATAAGAAGCAATCAAAATCAACAAAAGAGCAACAACGTGCAAGTGCTATTACAAGTCTTGGTTAGCCTAACGCAGTACAGATAATAATTATTATTATTATTATTATTATTATTATTTTAACTAAAAAGACACAGATAAAATTAAATTAGAATAAAGAGTGCTAGAGTTAGAGGGTCAAGTAAAGATGGAACAGATGAGTTTTTAGCCGTTTCTTGAAGATGGGTATGGATTCGGCTACTTGGATTGAGTTGGGCAGGTCATTCCACCAGATGGGAACAGTTAATGAAAAAGTCTGTGAAAGTGATTTTGTGCGTCTTTGGGATGGCAAAATAATGCGTCGTTCACTTGAACGCAAGCTTCTAGAGGGCACATAAGTCTGAAGTAATGAATTTAGGTAAAGGGGTGCAGAGCCAGTGGTGGTTCTGCAGGCAAACATTAATGTCTTGAATGTAATGCGAGCAGCTATTGGTAGCCAGTGCAAATTTATGAACAGAGGCGTGACGTGTGTTCTTTTCGGCTCATTAAAGATTAATCTTGCAGTGGCATTTTCGATTAATTGTAGAGGTTTAATAGAATTGGCTGGAAGACCTGCCAAGAGAGCATTGCAATAGTCAAGTCTGGACAGAACAAGAGCCTGAACAAGGAGTTGTGTTGCATGTCCGAGAGAAAAGGCCTTATCTTCTTAATGTTGTATAATGCAAATCTGCAGGACCGGGCAGTTTTAGCAATGTGGTCTGAGACATTCAGCTTATCAATCACAACTCCAAGGTTTCTGGATGTTTTTGAAGGAGTTATGGTAGATGAGCCTAACTGGAAGGTGAGATTGTGATGAAGCGATGGGTTAGCTGAAACTACAAGCAGTTCTGTCTTAGCTAGGTTCAGTTGAAGGTGATGGTCCATCATCCAGCAAGAAATGTCTGTTAGACACGCTGAGATGCGAGCAGCTATCGTCAGATCATCAGGATGGAATGAGAGGTAGAGTTGAGTGTCATCAGCATAGCAGTGATATGAAAAGCCATGTTTCTGAATGACAGAACCTAGTGATGCAATGTAGACAGAAAAGAGAAGTGGTCCAAGAACTGAGCCCTGAGGCACCCCAGTAGCTAGATGCTGCGACTTGGATACCTCACCTCTCCAAGATACTTTGAAGGACCTATCAGAGAGGTAAGACTCAAACCACTGGAGTGCGGTTCCTGAGATGCCCTTTCTCAATAGGGTTGACAAGAGGATCTGATGGTTGACCGCATCTAAAGCAGCAGACAGATCCAGCAAGATAAGTAATGAAGATTTGGAAGCCGCTCTTGCAAGTCTTAAGGCTTCAACAACAGAAAGCAAGGCAATTTCGGTCGAATGTCCACTTCTGAAGCCAGATTGGTTACTGTTTAGGAGGTTGTTCTGTGTGAGAAAGACAGACTTGATTGAACAACTCGTTCAAGTGTTTTTGCAATGAAAGGAAGAAGGGAAACCGGTCTATAGTTCCCTAAAAGAGTTGGGTTAAGAATGGGTTTTTTTTTTTTTAAGAAGTGGAGTTATACGAGCCTGTTTAAATGCTGAGGGAAAAATTCAAGTGTGAAGGGATGTGTTAACGATGTGAGTGCAGGTACAACTGCATATAATATTAATTGATCTACTTTTTACATTTAACTTGAATATTTTAATATTTTACATAAAATATTTACATATTTAACATGCATATAATTTATTGGTAAATATTTAAATATATAAATTTTTAAACATCTTTCTGATATATGTAATTTAGTATGTATTTTTATAAATAAATTATAAATGTCATAATTTCTTAATGTGTCCATCATCAATATGTAACGTCTTCCCACGTGTCTTTACCCTAGGCGCTCAGGGCTGCCGCGTTGGATTTTAGCAGCTTGTCTCTTCCTGTCCATCATGGTGATGCTGTGGCTGAGCTGTGCCAGTCTGGTCACGGCACCCGAGCAGCACATCAAGACTCAGGTACCCCTTCATTCATCTATCTATGAACTTCTTCAAAAATGTGACTTGAAAGAAGCTCTAATATAGATTTGAATACATAATTTGGCAAGTTAAATGTTGATAATCAATGTTGTATCTACAGCTTAGCATCAACGGAGATAAAGAGTACATGGATGACACCCAGAATGTCAACCCCTACCACTTGACGCCAGTGATCGCAATGACAATTGGACAATCGGAGGAGAGCAAGGAGGCGGGGCCGCTTCCAGTCAAGGTTGACCTCAGCAAAACATCTCTGTAAAAGCACTGAAGAGGTCGATACTTTTGACGACTAGGGTTCAACTCATCTCCAGAGCTATTTCTTGCAATTTAAGGGGAAGTTGCATTCTTTTTCTATATAAAAAACATGCATGATGGCATTTATTGTATCGGTTAAGACATACGTCCTGTCTGAATACTAGTCTCCTCACTGAATTCGCAAACCCTCATGGAATTGTAGTATAGGTGCTTGTTCACATAATGTACTAATGCATTTTTGACTATAATGTATACATACACTAGAACTCATGAACAACTTCCTAACAAGTTTCTTATCGCTGTTGTGATGCATTCTTATCGAATTTCTAAAAAAAACGCATTGCATAAACACAGGGGCTCAGATGGTAGATTGCCACACAACCTCAAAAGAAGAGCAGGGTTATTTGTCAAGCTTAGGCGTTTAGATGCTACAGGAACATTTAGTTTTACGATGAATACTTTCAAAGCGCCCCTCCCAGTTATTAATTAGCATCACATTTGAACTGGAAGATTCACATTTTAATCTGTCAGAGAGTCGCACTCGTAGATTCTCACTTTGATGTGAAACGAGCAACTGAAAAATCAAATGCAGCCAATTAGCGAAAGATCTGCTTTCGTAACGTTTACAAAACACGAATACGTCCTTTGAACTGATATGTAATCAAACTGACAAGGACTCTTAATTACTTTACAGATTGTGAATGCTGGTAGTTTGAAGAGTTAAATTAAGATTTTGTTCGATTGTATAATTAAATTTAAAAAACAGCCTTTATAGGCTTTAGGATGCTTTGTATGCAAGCAGGTGATTTTCATATGCATAATTATGCATCCATAATAAGCCTGACTAAACTACTCCCATTCGTGTCAAGGAAGCATGATGTGTATTTATTTATTTATGTATTTATTCGAAGCTTAAATCATATACCTGTAGTCTTTCATCTCTCATTTAGCTCCTTTAGATTTTATGATGCGTAATTGTACATTTATTCCCAAAGTAAACCGTTATAGAGCGGAAAAACGCTTGCTGTTCAGACCGAATGTGAATTGCTGTATTATTCCAAAGCCTTTCCCCTTATATTCTTCATCTCTGCCCGAAAAAGCAATGGGGTGGAGTTGGGGCGGGTTTTGAACGCCTAGCACCAAGCTTTGACATATCTTTTGTAACTAGACTCTCGAATTGACAGGCTTTCATGGCACTATTTGTCTTGTGCTGCTATTTTTCTCCATTTAAGCCCAGCCTCAGTGCATGCTAGTATGCTATGAGACATTGAATATATCGTCCCATCTATTTTGGAAACAAACTGCTGTACGCTTGTGATCTTTGTGTTTTTGCTTAATGTTCAGTAGGCATTGTAATTGTGACCATAGATTACTAAGAAGTCAAGAGGTGGGATACCTTAATAAGCCATTTTAATATCTACTGGTTCATGATTACTGTATGAAATACAAGTCAGTCATATCTTTTGTTTCTCTCTTTTGAACAGTTTCCCATAAGATACTCGTAATATCAGACGAATAAAGTGTTTTCATGTTGTAATTAAGCTGGTGTGGGTCAAGTTCCTGTTCAAATAAATTCTGACTATCAAAATACTAAAGTCACTGCTTTATGGTAAAATCTTATGACTATACATCAGTAATTATTATTACAGGCCAGATCATTCTTAATTTTATACATTGGGAGTAATGGGAGTCCTGTCTCACCTTGGTCTGAAAAAGGTTAAAGACCCCTGGATTACATTTACATGTTTATTGTAACAATTTTAGTCACTGTATATTGCAAGAAAAGGTGTTTGAAATGGACTTTCTTCATCCATTGCAACCACATACTGTCATTCAAGTCATCTGCACACTTTTAAAGTCAAATTTCACTGTAATTGTATTAATTCATCGACCACAAGGGGGCGGTAGAGAGCTTTAGGTTACTGCTAAATGAATGGACGTGGATTATATCTGGCATTACATGGCTTTTTTATATATATATATATATATATATATATATATATATATATATATATATTTTCTTATTTACTAATTTTTTTAAATGTGATTTTGTTAGCCTATAGTGGAACCTACAATGCTTGGTGTGAGGTATATATATCAGTGCAAACGTGTGCATTCACACTATAGCCGCTAGATAGCGCACTTTCACAGATTACAGTAGACGCCTGGGGGTTATTTTATTACATGCACACAGATGTAATTTAAATGAATCACTGGTTATATACCCTCAATTTAACCCTGGCATTACATACGGGGTGTCAAACCCATTTATGGCACATTAAAACTCTGCTTCTCAGAACTCTTTGACTTTAACAGGCCAAAAAGGCATTGCATCTCTTACCATTTACAGGCATTTTCCAAAAACAAACCACCTGTGCTGTGAAGCAGGTGCGAACCTGTGAAGGTCAGCGGCACATTTTAGGCAAGATGTCCAGCAGACTGTTCTTCAAAAATAGCTTCCCTCAGATTTAACACCCTGACACACAAATGTGCCCACCGGCAGTGATTGAACATTTCCCACCTGGCTCTATGGATCTACCTAATACAATCGATGAATTGCAACATGTATGAAAAGGTGTATCACATATATTAAGTATGGAATAATTTAAAGTACCGCTGAGGGATTTGTATCACTCTGTCAGGGTTTTTTTGCGATTATGACTAGCTGATTTCACATTATCTTGTTTATTTTATATACTCGCAAATAAATACATGAAATTCAAATAACATTATAATCTGACCTGTGTATTGGCTTAAGGCTATATGGTAGGCTAAATAGCTAGAAGAATACTAGGAGTAATCTGCAAAACTATTTAAGCTACAAGTCTATGATTAGCATTATGATAATAAAATAATAGGCCTATGATAACAAATACCAGTTTCTCTCAAGCAGCATAATGGACTGTTTTTGGCAGCTAAAAGAACTGGAAGTGAATGAAAATGGTAGGACTGGGAATCGTTTCCAAAAAGAATAATTTTCTCGATTCTGAGGCTTTGGGAATTAATTCCTAAAGTTTTTAAATTTTCAGAACTGATCATTAATTCACCTCTCCCTTGCTAATTGTGATTGGCAAGGAATTCTTGAATTCCATCAATTCCAGAACAAGGAATTGGAATCGATACCAAAAATTCAAACAGCCCAAATAAATGGCCATGGTTACTCTTACTTAAAGTGGACAGACATCATATAAATACAATATGTCATTTTTGTTGAGAATATGCAAATGAGCTGGTGGGAAAGTTAAAGGTCACATCCTCCTATTTGAATCAACTGTTTTTTTCTTCTTGGTGAGTATATATTAATAGGAAAATGTCATTCAATTCAACCGTCGTCTACTGACCTTCATTCTAAACTTGTAGACTCTCTTTTTTTTTCAGTGGTACAGAAGTTTCCAAATGAATGCTTTATTCTGTTTAATGTAAGTTTATCAGGACAAATGATCATTTTGAGGTGAACTACTTCAATGCACATTTTATTATTCATATGACTTTTTACCTCAGTCTTGTTCTTTTACTCATTATCTGGTCCATCTAGTCACCTCGGTTTAGTATTAACCTGATAGGTAGCAGATGAGGATATCAGATAGAGACCATTGTGCTGCTGTGCAAACATTAACATAGTCGACAGGACTGCGATGCCACACAATAGGATTGCTGGGGGACTACAGAAACCCAACTAAAGATAGATTTGTTTGTGTATGACTCACACGGTCAGTTCCCGAAGCATCTGACTCAATGCTAACGCACAAAGCTAATAACAACCCTACATGAACCCATGTTCTGCTCTGTTTGTCCCCCCCCCACGCACAGCCCGAGCCCTATCCCACAGTGCACTACACTTGATGAAGACCTGCGCTGGTTTCTGAATAACAGTGGCTCACCACACCTGATGAGAATAAATCTAGATGAGGATTTTTACAGTGGGAGGGATCACGGGGGTTTGTAATCTCAGTGTGGTAGCGTTAAAGCGATAGTTCAGGCGAAATGAAAATACTGGCCTTGTTTACTCACCCTCATGTCATTCCCTCATTTGTCTGTGAAACACAAATGGAGAATTTTCTCTAGAAGCACAGTTGTTTGTTCATATGGAAATCATTTTATGACTTTCACTGATTCTTATTACTAACCTGAAATTGACGCCCTTATCCATAATACCTCAAAATAAGTAGTGTGACTAACAAATCAATCATGTTGTGTCAGTTCAAAGCTGTGACTGCATTTCAAATGTGCTGTGGAGCTTCATTACTGCTTGTGGAGACTGTCTTTGGGCTAGAGCTCTGCTTCAACCATATACGACTTCCTTATCAGTCCCAGCCTGCTGGTAAAGTCAGCCTGCAGTGCATTGAAGAGCCAAACCCGCCGCCACACAGGGCCCTGTAGAAATGAACAGAATAATGAAAGAGAGTGAGAGGGAAAAACACTGAGAGAAACTAAGTGGTATGAAGGTGATATCGCCTGTTTTCCATAATCAGCTCATGTATGCATAAGTAGGTGCTTTCTGGAGGTTTTACGAATGTGGTCATTTATGGACCACCAAATATGCATAAGGTATGACACTAAAATATTTGTGTATTTGTTTGACATCACTGTTAGGTTATGTACTATACATGGATTAAAGAGCAATAATCAAGAATAATAAAAAACTCAAAACGATATGAACATCTATATGTGAGAATTGTCAGCTCACATCATCAGCTCAGACAACAAAAATAATACATGGGGAAAAAATTCAATGTCAAAACACCTGTGCATTTTTGCATCAAAATGTGTGGATGGATATCCACATTTCTGTGTAATAATCAATCCACTCCATATGAATTAAAATACGAGTAAATAAAGATATAATCACTCTTTAACAGAGCAAATTTTGTGTATTATATATATATATATATATATATATATAATGTGTGTGTATTGAAATAAAAATGTTTATGGTATATATCTTTGACGTCTGCCAATTTTTTGAATGAACTCCTTTCCTCTCATCCTTTCCTTTTCATAAATGTACATAATATACATCATTCATGAGTTTAATGGCGCGTGACGTCACAAAGGAGTTGCATGAGAAATACTTGAAGCCTGTCAATCAAATTAACCAGGTGCATCAAACCTAGGTGAACGTCAGGAACCGTAATGTTTGCAATCAAACTCCTGACGCCCGCGCGGTAAAGACAGATCTACGTTTTAAAGCAGACTGACTTAAAGAGAAACTTTAAGATGCAACGCGAAGAATGTTTTAATTTCCGCAACAAAACGAATGCGCGCGCAACGCCTGCTCAAACGTGCGTTCATGTTAGAAATATTTAAACATAAATGAATATGTCTCCTGGAGATGGACAGCTTATCATACATCTTACACCCAGAGTTCAGCTCTGAGATACCCAACACGCGCGGGCACGAGGGGACGGTTTCAAGCTCCCCTTTCTGTGAATTGATTCTACTATGAGCCTATCCGAATCGGAGCGAGAAAACAGAGGTATATACACACAAACATAAACTTTTAATCGGACCAGCATCGCCCGTACACTCACTCTTATCGATCAGATGTATATTTAAGAATGTGTTTCATGCGTAATTTGTTTCACAAAACAAATCCTGAGGTAATTACCGCCGGTTTTCCCTCCGCATGTCTTTCTCCACACAGTCGCCCGCCCCTCTCCGTCGAAAATGGAACAGTCCACAATTTATTCCAGGGAAAGACTGACAGTTTTTTGGGTCATGAAGCAGCTGTTGAAGTCAGCAGCCGTTCCCCCCTCTGCTAGAATAAGAAATTAGTCCATTTTAAAGTAAATAACTAAACCCCGAAGCTGATAAGGGAGCGTTATAAAATACTGTGCCCTTCTGATTTTACGGAGAGAATGGACTTAGGATAAAGACGCAATAAATGTGAATGTTCCTGTCCCATCATATTATGGAAATGTGAGATCTAAATATTTTGGATCATAAATGGAAGGGAACAATAGATGCTAAGGCCTGGGCAATGAAATAGAGAGTTAGCTCAATAAAACAAACCTGGATATGGCAGAGATTTTAAAGGTGGTTGACCAAAGAATTCCTATAATTTGCTGAATTGTTGACCTTTTGTATGCTATTATGTTCTTTCGTATGTAATAACATTTGTGGCGCCATGTATTGTGTATTCTGTCATCTTTAACCCAGATGACTTTCATTTAACCTGGGCTGTTTTCTCAGAGGAGGCATGGGAGGCAGTGCTGGCTCAATAAATGAGAAGGAATAAAACGATAAAATAATTGATGGTACACAAATAAAACAAAAACTCAATATGAGATTGAATAACTCATGTTTATGAAGTAAAACTGTCCAACAGCCACACTAGTGGACATCTCTCATTGTCTTCTCATAGAGTGACTACTTGCAATTACAGGGTATACAGTACAGATATTGAAAAATCATGTTAGGAGACAACATTTTCACAATTGGCTGATCACGCCGTCAAATCGCACACACACATAGAAAATTAAATTAAAATTACGTTAATATTATCAGCAGAAAAAATGAAACGAAAAGCAAAAAAATTAATTGAAAAAATATTATAGTTTTGCACTAAAGACTATAAATAAAAATTGCTAAAATAATAAAGGTCATTCAAAAAAACATGCACAAATAATACATTTGAATAATAATAAAATATATTTGTCTATATACTTTTCTATATATATCTTATGCATATGCCCTTTACATGGAAACCATATGAACATGAATTTATATTGGATAAAAAAATATAAACTGTCTCATTTCAGAAAGCCACCAGACACCACAGTATTTAACATATATTTGACAAGCATGAATTAGACCAGCACTTCATTAGAATCATGATACTTGAACTTTATGTCAGTTCACACAAGTTGTCACACAAGGCTTTGTAATCTCTGTGCATAGCATCTCTTACAAATCAAGGTTAATCTAGATATATTTGACGATACCTATATCTTGAATATCCTGTAATGCTCAAAGATTCATGAATAATTCAGTGAGATTTCTATAGAGTTATGTTTCTCATGAAAATGCTTTTATGTTCTTATTTCTCGCAAAACTGCAATTTTTTTATTTATTTCTTTTGTAAATTCTACAGCCCCATGTACAGTGGTGATACACGGTGAGATTTCGTTTACCAATACGCCACGTGCCTCGTCTCTACAAGACCCCGTCAGATATCTCACGATACAATTCAGCGCATAGATAAAACCACATCTCAGATTTCACTGAAGATACTATATGCGTTTGATGTCAGATTTAGCTGCTGACTTTTACCCGCAGTTTGGCAGCGGATGTCAGCATGGTCTGTATTAACGCCTCGCTCCAACTCTGTCTGTCCAGCATCACCAGTCAACAAGCACCATCCGTTCCTGTTCCAGCCTGTAATGAAGATCATATGTTTAGCTGGTGCTGAAACCCAACACGAGACGTCCACATCAAATAAAAGCTGCTGCCAGCAGTGGGGCCTGCAGGATCTGTCCCGCTCCGGGAGAATGAAACCATATCTCTATAGGCCTGCAACACAGGCCGTAAAAAGTAAAGAGGGCCCCTGTGAGTTCACTTTTGCTTTGTCAAGACGACTCGAGTGGAGGTTAGGACAAGAGGTCCTATAACATTTTAACATTTTTGCATAGAAGAATATCCCGCAAATGCCACCAATGTTTGAATGGCCGTCAATGTACAAAGAGGCCTTTGAAGAGTCCATATGGGAGTTGGACTAAACTGGTTGTGCTGTGTATTTGATTCACTAAACAGAACCAGCTTATAGGAGTCATTCGTTCAGGAATCGTACACCAGTCCCGCTGTCTGTTTTGCGTTGTATATTCAGTAGCGATAGTCAGGGTTGCGCCATATTTAAATAATGACAGGACTTAAAACAAGGCTATGAGAGACAGAAGTACAGTGCGTTAAAAAATGCTAGGTCTAAAACTTTCTAAACTTTATTTATTTGTTGTTATGCTATATTATTACCAAATATTGGATTCAATCTTTTTATCAACTTTTTTTTTTCCAATTAGCACATCAGGTTTTTACTGATTGTATGGTCAATCATATGAGTTTATGCACCTCAGGTTTTGAGTGAAGATTGACAAAATTATCTACAAACAATACTTTTTCATCCTGGTGATAATTTGGTGATAATATAGCATAATGAGGGATTTACTAACAATTTTTAAAAAGCTGGTCAAATTAGGTAAGAGATTTTCGGTAAAGCACATGGGTTAACAACATAATGATTGTTCAGCTGATGAAGTGAAAAAGTGACATACATACTGCCAAGTATGGTGACCCATTCGTGCTCTGCATTTAACCCATCCAACACACACACCATGAACATACACCCGGAGCAGTGGGCAGCCATTTATGCTGCGGTGCCCGGGGAGCAGTTGGGGGTTCGGTGCCTTGCTCAAGGGCACCTCAGTCGTTGTATTGTGAGAGAGCGCTGGACATTTACTCCCCCCACCTACAATTCCTGCCGGGCCGAGACTCGAACCCGCAACCTTTGGATTACGAGTCCAACTCTCTAACCATTAGGCCACGACTTCCCCATGAAAGATGAAATGTCTTTTCAAAAAAGGATCCAATAGATAAAAACTCTTAAATGGTTTTGAAAGTTGAGTTCTGAAAATTGCTCAATTCAAGGAGCTTTATAGAGTGTGTGTCACTGTAAAACCTGCAAGTATATCCCTCACAGCCTTATTTTCATCCATGTAAAATTCAAAATGGCATCTAATGCCGGGCACACACTGCATGATTTTAGCTCCGATTTTCAATCTCTGACAGTTTTGTGGAAATCGCAGACAAATGCCTGAAATCGGAGGCAAATCTCGTTCGCGCGAGTGACAATTATGTAGTGTGTGTTATCAAAGACTTTGATTGGAAATGACATCAGCGGTGACCTATAGGTGCATGTCTATTACAGATTTGCGCAAGACATTTGCGATATTTTATAAATGTCGATAAAAACCTATTGTGAAATGGTGGCGTTTCCATTAACTGATGTTATGTGTCTAAAATGTAATTTTTCATGGCGACAGATGTTGGTAGGTTTACGTACAGTATATCGCAGCCACCGCACTTGCCATTATTTTTAATTGAAGGAGACGTAATGCGCCACAGACATGTACAGTGTAAATAAGGGGTTATCTATGCAAGCATTAATGGCAAGGAAAGCCCCTTACACTTGAGAGTGGCCATGTATGAGGTGTTTCTTGGAGATTATAGTACATTAAAGAATGATCATGTGATTTTTACGTACGCCAGGTGTCCTGTAAATGCGGAAAACTGTTTTGTGATATATTTCTTTTTCAAATTGCCTGAAAAACCACCTCATGTGAGCATAAGAACTTTTTGTGATATATGGGAGTTTTTGCGAAATTGGCGTTTTCGTTTAAATTCACAATTTCAATTTGCGCAATTTGAAGGGTAATGGAAATGCAGCTAATGAGAGAGCCAATTGCAGCACTGTTGTAGTACTATTGGAGCACAAAAGTCTGTCATAGTAATTTAGTACTGCATTGTGTACACATTAGCAGAAGAATTCACTTGTGAGAACTGTATTTTTTCTTCCATATACCCTCTTGTCTTTGTATATTGGTGTAATTTGGACATCCAGCATTGCAGTTTTGCAGCTGATGATTGAAATGTGCCGAATGTCTTTGTCAATTTCAATGGCAGGAATGAGATCAGTGACAGATATGACGTAGTATGTCTTTTAATTTGGCTGACAATACAATACACAGTTTTTGAGGTTTTAAATATGCCTACAGTTGTTTGTATGTTTGCGGAAGTAAAAGCATTTAAATGTGTTTAGCCAGCAAGACTAGTTTAGTTGCAATTAACTGGACTAGAATTCCTACAAGGAAGTCAGATGAGTATATTTTTAGGCTTTGTTCTGTGTCAAGCACACACGTTGTAATTGTCCACATGAACCTTGACATAGGTGTAATTTTCTTAGCTGAACCAACTGAAAAGAGTTCAAGCCAAGGTATAAGACTCAATCAGCATCTAATCCCATCAGCCTCAGCACAGTCCTTGCGGCTCATGTAACATCCATTTACATTTATTTATTTGGCAGATGCTTTTATCCAATGCAACTTAGGCTGTGCCCTCACTACACAACTGTCAGGCTACTAAAATTGCTGTACTGCTCGCATTACACAATCTTTCTTGTCTTCTGTCATGTTGTTGTTGTAGCAGAACACGTACTAGACAAAAGAACACAGATGAGGTGAACAAATTACAAAATCTCTGGTCAAGACATATCGTCAGCATAAAAACTCACATGAATGGGTACAGAAAACTGCTTAAAATGTTAAGTGGTCTAAATGTATTGTGGCGGGAGGAGCAAACGACAGACACAGTGGGCGTGGCGTCAGGCCTCGGAGAGGTTTTTATTAAACAATAAATAATAAAATAAAAAGTGTCCAAAGGGGGAAAAGTGTCCAAAATAAACAGGGATCTGGTGTCCTCGTCGTGCTGCGGGGCTTGTGACGGAAGGCAGTGTTCAGAAGGGAAGGGTCCAGGGAAGGGGCGGAGTCCGGTGGCCGCACGCGCTCCCCTCTCGGGTCCGGGAGCGAGTGGCGGCGGCTTCCTTTCGCGACGACGTCCTACTCCTGGGCCCCCGGAGCTTCTGGGGGACTCGACGGCCCGGCATCCTGGCCTGTCAGCCGTCTAACGGGTGTGGCAGTCTTTCTACTCGACGCTCCCTTCCTGGACCCACGAGGACACCAGCGTGCATGCACGGGGGAAGAGACCGGTCTCTCGAGGAGAGGCGCGCTCGGCATTTAAACGGTGGCGGTGATGAGGCTCTATTCACATCAGGTGCGCCTCATCACACGCCGCCAGCCCTGGCTGTTTCAGCGCCCCTCCTCTCTCACACACCCACTCCCGTCGGGAGCCTGGTGAAGGGCGGCGAATACGGGACGGGGTGGTGATGACAATAACGGGGGAGGCAGCCGACTCGTCACAGTATTTATATGTATTTATATTTTCTGTGGAAAACGTAGAACCTTAAAATGTTCATCCAGTCATATCTGGTTAGCCTTGGGTCTGCCTGTGTGCTTTCATGTGTTTTGGAGGAGGCGTGGCTTTAGCGAGTGATTTGTAGGGAGGGTGGGATCTTATGCTTTCAAAGCTAGTTTACTTATTGCTAGCCTCTCTGAAATCGCCTACCCTACCTTTAATATAAAGTTGAATTTAAGTATTTCCAACTTTATCTGCATACATTCTTGCGTACACTGTAAAAATGATCTTTCGAAGATTATTCGAGTGTTTTACAAAAAAATCATGTGTAATTCATGTATGTTACTTGCTGTTTCTTTTGCAATTAATTTTTAAATTTACTAGCAATTTCTGAGTGAAAATTATTTTTATGTCATTTTTTCAGTGTATATATATATATATATATATGTGTGTGTGTGTGTGTGTATATGTTAGTGCTGTCGAACGATTAATCGCTATTAATCCCATACAAAATAAAAGTTTTTGTTTGCAGAATATATGTGTTCTGTGTATATTTATTATGTATATATAAATACACACATACAGTATATATTTTGAAAATATTTACATGTATTTACATGTCTATATTTATATAATTTATATTATAAATAAATGTATTTAATATCTAAACAACACATTTTTCTGAAATACATACATTACATGCATATGTGTGTATTTATATATAAATAATAAATAGCACACATACATATATTATGTAAACAAAAACTTTTATTTTGGATGCGAATAATCACGATTAATCGTTTGACAGCACTAATATATATATATATATATATATATATATATATATATTAGTATATATCTCAACTGCTTGATTGCTTGTATCATCGCAAAATACCCAGCTCTAATCTGCTAAATGCAACTATAAAGCTTTAAGATATTAAGACATTAACGTCATGATTTTCTGCTTAGGAATGATGTGTATTGTCAAAGGCACTATACAAATAAAATTAGACTCGAGTAAACTCAGATTATATGCATTATTACATAGAATACAGTATAGAAAAATAAAAATTCAAGAAAATTAGGTAGATTTTGAACTGTTTATGCTCAGATTTGGCTCTATTGGTTTTGTTTCACATCTTGAAACAGAAGGTAATCTGTGGCAAGCAAATTCAAGTAAAAATCCAATAGTGAGTGCATGGCCTTACAATGCATCCAGTCAGTATGTGTTTTCTTTGGGAATTGTTCCCATGGCCTTGGTATCGCTAGTGCTATAACTCTACCAGTTGATCTACACGAACACTAAAACAAAAACATCCAGGATCCAGACACTTGGGCTGCGATGAGCCCTAGAAGAAACCTGAGTCCTGCTGTTTGTCAGCCTCTCCTCACACACACACACAGGCTCTGCCCAGATCAGATGTTATCTCTTGAGGAGGTGTCTGTGGTGCGGATGGCTGCTGTATGTGCAGGATAAACAGCAGCAGTGGGTATAATCCACTGTGCTCAGTCCGAGAGCTGTGTGGATTAGTTGCCTCCGGCTCTACTAGTTTCTTCACTCTGCTTTCACACCTTGAAAGGAGTCTAATTGAGCCAAATCTCATTATTTGGGACCTGGACACTGAGACGATAATCAATTGGGCCCTGGTTGTCTTTAAATGGATCATACTGTCATAGCCACAGCTTGTTCTGGTGTGTTGATTGCGCAAAATGAATGGAGGAGGAGGAAAACGGATTTGTTGTTCAAAGGCGGCAATCATTTTAATGGGTCTTTGAGGGTGTCACTTCTGAAATCAATATCATTTATAATGTTTATGAGTTAAATGAGCGATTAATGGCATTTTCCGTAACTTGTGCACAGAGGCCTGCAGCTCTTAAAAATTCAGTTTTTCTTGTCGAAACTAAATTAAATAGTATTATTTTTTTTATTTAAATAAATAAACACCAGAACAGCATAAGAATTTAATCTAAATTTAGGGGGAAAACATTGGAAAAATGGGGGGGGGGGGGGGGGGGGGGTGCTACTATGAACCAAATATCAATTCAATAAATTATGGCACAATAATGACATAATGACCTCTGGGGTGGGACTCATCAAAATTGCCATTTTAAGGGAGGATGCAGTCATTCAGTGTGTTTAAAACTGGCTAAGAGTTAATTGTATGTTAGATAATAGTTATCAAACATAATTCTCACATGGGATTTGTGTCTCTAATGCTTTAAGAAAAGTGGAAAGTGTATCCTATTCATGGAAACTGCTTGCAGGCGGTCTTGGCTGCATTCTTTATGAGTGCACTGTCATTTTTGAAGGGAATGTAATTTATACATGTTTATGTGTTAAATGAGCTTTGATAGCAATTAATGCTTTGAGCCACCGTTCATTTGCTCAGCTGTGAAGTCTTTGAAAGTATTTAAAAAAAAAAAAAAAGTGATAAACCAAGAAGTCATTTTTTTTAAGACCTCTGTATGAATTTGGGACTTTCCTTCCACTCTGAAAATAAATGAAGCCTTGAAAAAAAATTTCACCTGTGCATTATCCTTGGGATGTTGATGAAGAACAAGGCTTCACAAAGCTTTCAGGAGGACAAGAATATTTTGCAGTCCAAAAATTTTAAAGGAGGTTCATCATCTTCATTTAGCCTAAGCAAAACAAGACTGAATATATAAAAAGTCTTGGGAAAGAAAACGATTATGACTATTAAAGGCCGAAAACTCAGCAGACAGTAATTCCTAACGTGACGCACCTTGTGCATGTACACACGTCCTCATTTACATATTTATATACATATGCAAACAGGCATGAATATGTACGTGTGCAGCATGTTGAGGAGGATATAATGCTTTACAAAGATATATTGCGGCAATGAGCAAGCGCTGCTAATGCAACATATTAATACACGTTTAGTCAAATTTGACAATGCTTTCAGCTACATTTAACATATCTTACCATGTCTGCATTCATTCTACAAATATTATTTCCACCACGTAAAAAAAGTTTGTCTCGCATTCTGAGTTTATATCTGATAATTCAGACTTTTTCTCGCAGTTCTGAAAAAAAAATGTCCGAATTGCAAGATGTTAAATTTTGAAGTTCTGAGATTAAAAGAATTATAAGAATCAGCATTATAAATTCACAATTACTTTTACAATTACGTCGCAATTCATTTTTTTTTATTCCATGGCAGAAACAAAAACACAGAATTACGAGATGCGAACTTAGAAATTCGGAGGGAAAAGATTCAAAATTGCGAGATGCAAACTTAAAACTTTTGAGGGGAAAAAGTAATAATTGCGAGATGTAAACTTGGAATGGAGTAATTGTGCTGCAATGCTGCACAATTTACATGCTGCAATTGTGAATTTTTTCCTCAAAATTGTGAGTTTGCATAAACTCACCATCTCAATTCTGAGAAAAAAAGTCAAAATTGTAAGGTAAAAACTCACTTTTTTTTCAATTTGGAAAAAAGGCGGGAAAAATAATTGTGAGATGTAAACTCACAATTCTGAGAAAAAAAAAGGCAAAACAGCGATTTTGCAATTTAGAATTTATAAACTCGTAATTTTGCAAGTTTACATCAGTTTTTATCAAAAAAATAATAATTGCGAGACTAAAAATTCAATTATCTTTTTTCAAATTCTGTGGCAATACAAGATCTGCAAGATGTAAACACTGCATTCTGACAAAAATTTTAACTCAGAATTCTAAGAAAAAAGTTAGAATTTCAAGATATAAATGTAAAATTTTGAGGAAAAAAATTCTGAATTGCCAGATATAAACTCGCCATTGCCAGGTTTATAAAAATCGTAATTGTGAGATAAATAGATGCAATTACCTTGTTATTTTTTATTTAGGTGACAGAAACAAGCTTTTATAGATTTTCCTCAAAAAATCAAGACGAAAAAAAAATCAATTTTCTATAGGGTCCATGTGTATGCATAATTTGAACTTCTAACATTCTACTATTTAACTTCTAACGTTCTACTCTTACAATTACATTATAATGCATTGTAAATGACCCCAGTTGTATGTAAAAAAACAAATAAAAAATAACAAGCCAGGTCATTAAAAAGGTGTCAGTGTGTGTGTATCTGTTTGAGTGTGAAAGTGCAAGAGTGAGTATTTGACAAAAGAAGCTCGTTTCCAGGAGTGTGTGAGGGAATCTCACAGGTGTCGGAGTGTAGGCTATTATGGGTTTAAGAGTGTGTGAAGGTGTGTGGGTATGTGTGGAAGAGCCGCAGTAGTATGTCAGAGAGGAGGCTGTGTGTGCGGCGGACGTCACTGAAGAACTATGTGCGAGCGAATGTTTGTGTGTGTGTGTTTCTGGCGAAATAATGAACATCTCTGTATGGGTGCGTCTGTGTGTGTGTATGTGTGTGTGTATGCCGGTAGCCTATTGGGTAAGCATATGTATGCGTCCAATTACATGTCTGTCAGTGTTGTTGTGTGTTTTGCGTGAAAACGACAGGCTGAATGCGCATGTATCTGTGCAAGACAGCAGTTTGCGAGCACGTTTGTGTATGTGAGAGCGAGAAAGCAAGAGAAACGGCTTGGCAATGGGGTTTTTCCTGCAGTAATCAGGGAGAGTATAGCCCTGGCCCTGTGCACCTCTCCCTGCCTGCGGTTTGTCCACATGCCTCCTCTGCTTGCAGTGGGGGAGGGTTGTGTGTGTGTGTGTGTGTGTGTGTGTGTGTTTGTATACGCAGTTTTAGGGGTGTTGAGGCCCTTGGAAAGGAAACAGGCAGATCTTGTTAGCTGGCCTGACCCACAGAAACACAGTCAACAATGCGACACGCTAAGACGAGATGAGATGACAGTACGGCACAGAAAGCGACAGGAAAATTTCTCTGCTGGCATTTCTCAGCGTGCAATCAAACCGCAAATGTCATTTACCGTATATTCGCCATAAAGCCGTGCAGTCTCATTCCTTTGTCCCCATCCGGAATGCTCAAAAATCGACAGTTTGATGCGAGAAAACCAGATGCATCGCCATCTCTAGACAGAATATCGCTGCTTTTTCTGCTTCCCCCAAGTCGGAGAGGCTCGCTTCCATCTACCTACATCACCGAAATGGCATGCGCGGTCCACCACAATGTGGTGGGAATTTTTTCATGCACGAATAGGCTTTTTCTTATTGCTCTTAGCAATACCTGCTTTTGATTAGTTCGGAACGACGGTGCATTCGAGTGCTGAGTGAAACCCCAGTCAGGCAGATGCGATTCTGCTACTCCCATTCATAATCTTTATGCTTAATTTGAAAGAATGGATGGTATTATCTTTGTGGAAATACAAGATACATCAATATATATGGTACTGTTGTAAATACATGCTCTCGGTTTTATTGCGCTCCGGCTCTAAATTAATTAATTAATTTTTATTTTTTTGGGCTGATTTCAACTAAGCCATGTTAAGTATTGAACAATATTAACTAATATTAATATTAACAATATAACAGACAAATAGCATTTTTGGTGTATTTACCAGTTACCATATCTAAAACAAAACCAAAAATCAGAAATGTATCATTTTATTTGAATTAAATTGATCAAAAGTGCCAGTAAAGACATTTATAATGTTACAGAATATTTGTCAAAACTGATAATAATAATGTTTCTTGAGCAGCAAATCAGTATATTAGAATGATTTCTGTAGGATCATGTGATACTGAAGACTGCAGTAATGATGCTGAAAATTCAGCTTTGCATCACAGGAATAAATTACATTTTAAAATATATTAAAACAGAAAAAAGTTTAAACTGCAATAATATTTCACAATATTACAGTTTTTACCGTATTTTTGTTCAAATAAATGCAGACTTGGTGAAAATAAGATGCTTGTCTTCTCAATTAAGTTTTGTGTAGTTTTAAGGATTTTTAGATATTTTTACTGGGAAACAGTCAACAAACACACATTAAAACATGTAGTGTACAACAAAATGAACGTTTAGCCAAAATACACCTTCATTTCTCTTCCAGAAAATGGACCAAAAACATTGATGACTCACGTTGCACTACAACAGTTTTAGTCCAATCAGAGGCCTTCAACGAATGAGACTGCCCCTCCCCCAATACCAGCTACAGCTGACTAGCAAATAGCAAATCAGTGCACAGTTGTATAACTGTGACTATGGTGCTTATAAGTCATGTTGAAAAGATTGTACTTAACGAAATGAAAGCACATGAATGCCAAACCAATATAGTAATCACAAGTGTGTAACTCAGACAAGATGGATGCAGTGTCAGATTTGTTGAAATGTATAAACTGCATGTTAAAAAATATATAACAATGCATTCTTTATTCATCATTTTGTATAAGCAGAGTTAAAAACATTGCTATATTTGTTGTAGAAAAGGTACAACACCATCTTTCTCTGGCAAAATTGTGACTTGAACACACCTGACGTAACAATTACGACTTCTCAACTTATAAATACGATCTTCCCAGGAGGACTTTAAAGCACCATATAACCTATTGGCTGTGCTCAATCTGAAAGTCAAGCTTTTGCTAAAATTATTCTGCCTAAATTACAGTGTTTAAATAGGCAGACAATGAAACGTTATGCATCTGTTGTTGTTTAAAATAAGTTTCATGATTTAATTCAGTGGGTGTAAGAGAGATGGTGAACTGTAGTTACTTCTTGTCTGCCGTTGTCTCTGCTGTTCTTCTGTGGCATCACCCACTCTAATTTCAGCCTGCATCTCTGCGACTGCAAAAAGCCATAAACACTGAAGATTAGGTCACAACAGCTTTCATAACCACTTTCATGACCTCTTTATGCCCTCCCTCACTGTCTCGCTCTGTCTCTCAGTCTCACTCTACTCCCACAGCACCTCACTTTTATAAACTCTTTTGCAAGGTCAAGTTTTCATGTGTCCTGCTCTTAATTTTAGTATTATTATTTATAAAACCTTTTAACATACAAAAAAGGAGAAGCATTAAAGAATGTTTGGACTGCGCTTTTTTGAAACAGTCTTACCATCTCCGCTTTAGCAATCATGGAGTATTAGTTCAATATATCCAAACTTAATGGGTGAAAATTAGTTAGGCGACATGCAAGAGCCAATAAAGTTTGGCATCATTGACATCAAAGCTGGTATGATGCCAAGTTAAAAAATGTGCATGTGTCAGTGAGGGGCCAGAATATCATAGACCAAGGGTCTTCAACAGGGGGTCCAACCCATAGGGGGTCTGCTGTGATACTGCAGGGGGTCCATCGATTACTGTATGATCTCAAACTAATTTTTGTGAGGAAAAAAAATGCATTAAGCTAAAGTTAACAAGTCTAATTTTCGACTGGTTCACATTAAAATGTATTAAAAGTAAAATTAAAGTTTTGAATATGTATGTGCAACAGAGAGAACTATGGAAGTTTTTCATCAAATAACAAATTTAGGAAGTGTCAGTGACTTTGATTTTATACAAAGATACGGCTTCAGAAAACTTGGAATATAGTGCACAAGTCGTATGGACCAGTATTGTTATTGTTAACTAAACAAAATATAAAAAATATTAGAAATAGTTTTTTTGTAAATGCCAAGTTCTGTCATGAAACTCTAGTTGGTACAGGCTGATGGCTCGTTAACACAAACTGATTATATTCACAGCGTTAAACTACTTGGCACAAGGTGGTTGTTTCATATTGCATGTGGAGCCAATGAGTGTGCTGCTTTACATTTAAATGACTGGTTAGCATTCGTTCGCAGTGTGCTTTCAGAGTTCCTCTTAAACCCTCCACCTTCCCCAGCTCCACCTATATAGATCTGCTACGGGTTACTATATATGTCTTAAATACTCACACAGACCAAATATATTTACATTGTCATATCCATCACCATGCTAAAATCTTCTGAGAGTTGTCATAATAGAACTGAAATAATGATGAAATATAATAAATTCATATTAAACAAAAAACAAAACAAAAAATCATGTTTTCAGAAATTAGAAATGTTGCCTTGGCGAGTTTAAATTGAAGTACTAAAACTACTCACACTAAAACGGAAATAAAAGTGAAGCAATGTAGAAAAATGCCAAAAGCACAACAGAATTACTAAAAATTAAACAAATAAAAAATATAAAAATAAAAACTAATTTAAAATGTAATAGCAAATAAATATAACACTGGTATGGACTACTTTTTGGGTGTGCTTTTGTTTTTTTGTAGGCTTGATAGACATGTATGTTCAAGAGGAGCACACATTTTTGCTAAATATCTCCTTTTTTTTATTCCATGGATGAAAATAAGGTAAATGATGACAGAGCTTTTATTTTTAGATGAACTATCCATTTAAATTTGACATTTCACACCTGCGTATAGTGAGGTGCATAAGTCCCCACATAGGTGACCTTGTCTCTTACAGTAAATACATTGTTGTTTTGCTGTGTCAATACCAAAGCAAACCTACACTGTCCACTGTCAATCAGTGTATTATGTTGTTCTGTTTCGATTGGGGTATGGATAGCCTCAATTGAGGATGAAGAATTTCTTCAACACTAACAATTACTGGCTGCAGAGGAGAAGAGACAAGCAATGGGTGGGGGGGCTTTAAGCAGTGGAGATGTAGGGTGGATGGGGGGGGGGGGGGGGATTAGCATTTGTAGGCTCCAATTATGTGTAATTTTCCAACAGCGGCGAAATTAGAAACCAAACAAAACAAGGGGGCAAATAGACTGTGCGGATTAGCTCCTTACTGACACATTACTGACACATGATACAGTGGAGAGAAAGAAGGAAGGCGGGGGATGGGATGTTGAGGGGGGGGGGGGGTTGTCATCAACATCATCCTACATGCAAATATTGACAAGCAGAAGCGGCTACAGACAGTTTCAACTGCATGGGATTGAAGTACAATAGACTCCTAGAAAACAATCTCAGCACATTGGATAGGTTGGGCGGGACTGTAGACACCACGGACCACCCATCGTCCATTCTTACTACAGCATACACTGCTGAGTGTTCAAAAACAGCCGAATATCAGTCAGATGCTGAATGGAGTCAGTATTAAGTACAACAGGACTGGTATTGTTACTTACTGAAGTACCAGTACGTCTATTACATATGAATGGTATTCGCCAGAGAGATGTGTTTAATACTGTAGATGATTGTCAGTTTTGATCGATTACGAGGCAGTGTTGACATTTGGCCACAAGCATGTCACGGCGTGCCAACAAACGTCATTGCAATGTTTCTCGAGCTGTTATAAATAGAAAAGTCATTGTAGTGTAGTCCAGCTTACAAGACCGATCCAATTGCAATCAGCGTCCTGCGATCACTCCTTTGAGAAAACGTGCAGATGTTAAAAACAAACAAGCATTGGAGAAATGGAGCCAACTCACTGAACCACATACGCACTAAAACCTGAGAACAGTTCCCGGAGAGGAAAGGCCAAATGAGGTAATTAGGAAGGGTTTGGTTGAGAGGTCTACTCCCAACAACCACTCAGCTATGGCTAAAGGTTGTATCTTCAATGACATCTGGACGGCGGTGATTAAAACCTGGTGTGTAAATAATCCCATCAAATAGGAACAACATAACAACCCCTGTTTAATCCCTAATTACCCTAGCTCCTCCCCCACCTTCAAATTCTGCATTAATTAGAAGCCCGCTAATGCGTAACCACCTCCACTCTTGTCTTCTGATGCTGTGAAAGTCAGCAGTAGAAATTTACGCTTTTCCACTGCCTCCTCATGAAAGACTGGTCTTTGGACAATTTACAACCCATTGGAAATCTAGACTGAAGGGTGAAACTAAAGGCCGGGACACACCAAGCCGACTTCAAAGAACTAGCGACGATGAAAGCCGCCTCGCATTGGTGGCTCTGGACCAAAAAGCTGCACTTGAACACACCGCACAGACTACAACCGACTGCAAACTAATACGTTCTGTGCCTGTGTGAGAGGAATTAGCTGTCTATATCAGCAACTGTCAATAGTATACTGTATATTCGTCATTCAAAAGGAGAAACCGAAACAATGATATATGAGATATACACAGATATACGATATATAAACAAAGTAGCGCTTACTTACTATTTAAAATATTTTGAAGTCTGACAGATGCTCGCCAACGGTCGGATCTCATTGGCTCTCGGTGTGTTCTGGCACACAGCACAATGAAATCTCCACAACACAACAAAATTAGCACAACACAACAGAAACAAGCCGCAACATAATGATATCTCCACAACGCAACGAAAAGAGCACAACACAACAGAAACATGCCGCAACATAATGGAAACAAGCCTCAACACAGCAAAATAAACACAACACAACAAAGTTAGTCCTATGCATTGTGTTTTGGAGAGTTTGTTGTGTTGTCGAGATTTTGTGGTATTGTGCAATACTGGGCCACCATAGGGCGTCTAACACAACATAGTTTTCAACTAAAAAGGGATGTGTTTTGGCCATTCATTTACACAACAAACGTTACTGCCACTCATCAATGGCGGCTGTCACAGATGACAAGAACAGTCCTCCGTAGGCTAGACCGTCCCATTTAACAATGCTCGGTCCAACCTTTGTGACCTTTGAAGTCCAAGTCCTTCCATGTCCAGCCTTTGAACTGGGACACAGTTTATATGTGCGGAGGCGAGTAGTGTTTTTTTTTTTTTCAAAGAGACATCGCCATCTACTGGCCTGGCATGAGTAATATGTTTTTTTTTACTTGTTTTTGCAGATCTGTGAGAACGGGGATCGTTTTGACAATGTTGTCAGCTGTATGCAAAACTTTTCAAAAACGCAACTGAAAAAAAAATTATTTTTAGTACTTCAGTATACTTCAGTATTATTTCTCAAATGTAGCTTGATCAAAGACATTGTGTCAATTAATTGGAAAGATTTTTGTAAACTAAAACAATTAGTTGGGTTAATGTGTATGCAATATGTAAACTACACTGATCACAACAAAAAATATTCAAACTTAAAGGGATAGTTCACCCAAAAAATGAAAATTCTGTCTATGGGAGGGTCAGAGAGCTCTCGGATTCCATCAAAAATATCTTAATTTGTGTTCCCAAGATGAACGAAGGTCTTACGGGTTTGGAACAACATGAGGGTGAGTAATTAATGACAGAATTTTCATTTTTGGGTGATAATAATAATAATGGATAATAATAATAGTTATTATTTTAATAATAATAATCATAAATATATAATAGGCTATACATAATTAATATAAAATAAAAAAAATAAAAGTTTAAAAAATCATACAGTGTTGTGACTAAACAAATGTCTCTGTATTGTGGGTCTCACAGCCATATAAGCCAAGTAACTTTCTTGATGTCTGACTTGCATGTTGTGACAAGGGCAAACAGACCATTCAGAACTCAACTTTCTGTGCAATGACTCGTGAACAGGTTGAACTGGAATAAGAACATTCACCAATTACAAGGTCCATCCTTGGATCTTACAGTGTCAAAGTCAAGTGCCTCATTTCAACAGTGGGAAAGTTTTACACACCGAAGTACTGATATTGATACAAGTTTCTTTCAACAGGTACAACATATAGTGGCGGGAGGAGCAAACGACAGACTCAGTGGGCGTGGCGTCAGGCCTCGGAGAGGTTTTTATTAAACAAAAATATAAAAATAAAGTGTCCAAAAGGGGAAAAGTGTCCAAAATAAACAGGGATCTGGTGTCCTCGTCGTGCTGCGGGGCTTGTGACTAGGGGTGTGCTCAAAATATCGATTCTTAGATACATACCGATATAATAAAAAAAGATACAGTATCGATATTCTAGCCCTTAGTATTGATACTCCGCCCAGCCATTAGGGGGCGCAGCGGCGCCCGCGAGTTTAAAAAAACTCATGGAAAATGTTAAAGCAAGATGTAGCATTTAAAGGTGCCATAGAATGAAAAACTGTCTTTACCCTGGCATATTTAAATAATAACAGTTCTGTACATGGAAATGACATACAGTGAGCCTCAAACACCATAGTTTTCTCCTTCATATGTAAATCTCGTGATTAAAAAAGACCACTGAAAAACAGGCGAATCAGAACATAACACCGACTGTGACGCAACAGTCGGGATCACTACGCCCCCAACATTTGCATAAACCCGCACTTGTTCTAAGCCGGCCGAACCATCAGAAGCTCTGCAGGTATTGTAAATAAACAAGCGAAAATAACACAATAAATGTTATGTTCCAGGCCGTGCAGGGGGTGTGAAGTGCAGGGATGGGTTGGTGTCTGTATTCAGAAAGGCACAGAAAGCAAATAACGCGAGCCACTAAAGGGACATGGTTAGCTCCTTGCTAGCGGTAGCCTGTTACAGTACATAAGATTTCACTCTCAGTAAGGAGAGATGAGGATGATGGCGAATGACTTACAGATCCTGAGCACCACTGACAAGCATCTGATCTTGTGAAATGTGTGGTAAGTACTGTTGCTCCATAATGTAAACATAGTTTGTGTGATCGCGTCTCTTGAAAGTGAACTATAACGCGATCGATGGATCGTTCAAAAGCAGTTTCAATGCCTCGCATATTAATAACGGCTCCCTGATGCCTGCGTTTTATATACAGTATAATTACCCGACGATATAACTGCGAGAGAAAATATTTAAATATATATTTTCCTCCCTGTGCTTCCTTCTTGCTGATGAGCCGTACTGTGAAACAGCCAATCAGAGCAGGGCTCAACATTGCGCAGCACTGTGAAACAGCCAATCAGAGCAGAGCTCATTATTATTCATGACCCTGCCAAATAAGCCAATAACAGACCGTTTCATTCTAGGGAGAAATCCTAGGGTTGTAAATGGACATGTAAAATCGTTTCTGGAGATTTTTTGCCCTTACCTAAGCCACATACCTTCTGTGTAGATATCAGAGAACAATTTAAAATACTGTATCAATGCATTCTATGGCACCTTTAAGTGATTTCATAGTGAAATATGTTATGGCAGTACATGGTGTCACAAAAAAGAATTATAAGAAGATTTAATAAGAAGTTAAGAATAATAAGAAGAAGATTTTGTGCTTGTGTGAGCTCAGACTGTACCCTTGGAAAGTTAAATGTTGACTTGTGGTAATTTCCAGATTAATACAATTTGTGTACAATTAATCAGAGCACTTAAAGTTGCAAATATTTAAGCAAAATGCACTTTGTTATAATGCACTTTTGTCTTCATTAAATTGAAGAAAAATGCAGAGTTCTGTTTGTTGAGTAAATGTGTTCAGCATTAACTAATTGGCTCTGGCCCATGTATTTTTATTGAATCGTATCGAATCGTGTCACATTGTATCAAATCGTATCGAGACAGCTCTGTATCGAGGTACGTATCGAATCGTGACCTGTGTATCGAAGTATGTATCGTATCGCCAGGTTCTCCAAGGTATACAGCCCTACTTGTGACGGAGGGCAGTGTTCAGAAGGGAAGGGTCCAGGGAAGGGGCGGAGTCCGGTGGCCGCACGCGCTCCCCTCTCGGGTTCGGGAGCGAGTGGCGGCGGCTTCCTTCAGCAGCGACGTCCTTCTCCTGGGCCCCCGGAGCTTCTGGGGGACTCGACGGCCCGGCATCCTGGCCCGTCGGCCGTCTAACGGGTGCGGCAGTCTTCCTACTCGACGCGCCCTTCCTGGACCCACGAGGACACCAGCGTGCATGCACGGGGAAGAGACCGGTCTCTCGAGGAGAGGCGCGCTCGGCATTTAAACGGCGGCGGTGATGAGGCTCTATTCACATCAGGTGCGCCTCATCACACACCGCCAGCCCTGGCTTTTTCAGCGCCCCTCCTCTCTCACACACCCACTCCCGTCGGGAGCCTGGTGAAGGGCGGCGAATACGGGACGGGGTGGTGATGATGATAAGGGGGGAGGCAGCCGACTCGTCACACCCCCCCCCCCCCCCAAGCGACATCCCCGTCCTAGGGTCGCCGCCCACGCAGGAGTGCTACATTCCTCAACCAGGCTCCAGCGGTCGGAGTGGGCGGGGCAGGAATTCCTCTCCGGGCAACTCTCCCTCTCGCACCGCGCCGGAACCGGGACAGAGAATGCAGGTTTTAGTTGACAGCCTCAACCAACCACGGGGTAATGATGACAAATAGACCGAACGTCACTTACCCCACTGGTGGCTGGGAGGCTGTCCCCGTCGTTCCTCCGTCCCCGTGCGGCTCCACATCTTCATGCGAGCGAGAGGGGATGACGTCATCAGATGTTGCCCAACTGCGCTGTCTAGGCTCCGCCTGCCCGCATTCTCCACCACTGTGGCGGGAGGAGCAAACGACAGACACAGTGGGCGTGGCGTCAGGCCTCGGAGAGGTTTTTATTAAACAAAAATATTAAAATAAAGTGTCCAAGGGGAAAAGTGTCCAAAATAAACAGGGGATCTGGTGTCCTCGTTGTGCTGCGGGGCTTGTGAAGGAGGGCAGTGTTCAGGAGGGAAGGGTCCAGGGAAGGGGCGGAGTCCGGTGGCCGCACGCGCTCCCCTCTCGGGTCCGGGAGCGAGTGGCGGCGGCTTCCTTTCGCGGCGACGTCCTACTCCTGGGCCCCCGGAGCTTCTGGGGGACTCGACGGCCCGGCATCCTGGCCTGTCAGCCGTCTAACGGGTGTGGCAGTCTTCCTACTCGACGCTCCCTTCCTGGACCCACGAGGACACCAGCGTGCATGCACGGGGAAGAGACCGGTCTCTCGAGGAGAGGCGCGCTCGGCATTTAAACGGCGGCGGTGATGAGGCTCTATTCACATCAGGTGCGCCTCATCACACGCCGCCAGCCCTGGCTGTTTCAGCGCCCCTCCTCTCTCACACACCCACTCCAGTCGGGAGCCTGGTGAAGGGAGGCGAATACGGGACGGGGTGGTGATGATGATAAGGGGGGAGGCAGCCGACTCGTCACAATATGAAAAAATCTCTGCAAATACTTATGAGAGAACTGCAATTACTCTGACTATAGCAATATTCAGATGGGATTTTCATTATATACCAACATAAACAATATCTGAGTTACAGTTATTTGACATAGGATGCCTGTGATTTCATGTACTGAAAAGTATTTTGTATTAGGATTGGACACTCTGTCTGGAGTGTCATGTGCTCGGATATGAACGTCACAAAACCTGTTAAATTAAACAAGGCTAATTATAATTGTGTGTATAAATCCCAGGGTGTACAAATTGTCATTTGCAGCCGCTACATATTCTCAATGTCTTTTGCCTAGCCCACCCTGATAAAGACTTCAACCTGACAGTCTATGCATCATTACGTCTCCAAATTGTATACTCCTCTGGAGGACTGCAAAAAAGTAGGACAGCTTTGGCAAAGGGCCTACCATAAAGGTACACCAGGCAGATTAGCAGTGTTCGACAAATAAATGCGGTGAAACGTGATTTGAAAATCACATTGTATATGCGTCAAACACGAATGTACATATCCACAGGGAAAATTGCTTCAGAATAGAGCTTATATATGCAAAGCTGTTTGTGTGTGTGTCTGTGTGTTTGTGGAGAGAGGATGGCTAACCGCAAGTTTAGGGTTTGATGAATTTGAGGAGTGATCACTTCCAGCAGAAGCATGTTCCTCAAAGCCACATGCAGCCAGACTCTTGAGTATCAGCATAACATCTTATTCTAGCCAAGAACCGCCCACTTTGACAGGAAAAAGCTCTCTAACTGACAAGAAAAATGACTAATCAGAGTTTGCTTGTTTACATGACATTTAAGGGAGGGTCCTTCAGAAATCGGACTTGACTCAACAAGACTTGAGGTCAAAAATATTTTGTTTGCTTGCTATTAAGTGTCTCAAACAAAACTTCTTTGAATGATTCAGTGCCGTGAACCACACAAACTTTGACAAATCCAAAAACAAGTTCTTCCTCGGAAGCTCTGGAGTGCCTGGTAAAGTAAAAACGACTTTCCAGGCACAGTGATAAAAACCTGTGAACCTTTACACCCAAAGTTTTGCAGAAACTGATTCGAACTTGTCATTTTGCAAAGTTCTGCAACGATGGAGAAGGCAGATCTAACCCAGAATCTCCACCAAGTACAACATACAATTTTTCAATTTTTCTAACAGACTTCATTTTCTTTAACAAATAATGGATAAGTTAAACTTCTACTTGGAATCATCCACAAACTATTAAGAGGTGAGCATGTGGGTGACATGGGAGGCTTATCTCTGAATGCAATGTTGACTGTAAATACTGAATATTGATACATCCCTACCACTCCTTCCATCTTTGGGTTAGTTTGGACTCTGTGCCCTTTGCCCATCATTTTACGTGGTTCATGATGTTGTAAATCTTCAGATCCTAATAGGAATGTTGCATCCTCTTGTCTTGCATTGTTGGCCTAAATTGCCAGCTTCAGCTTTGGAAAATGGGAAGAGGGTGCACAATTATTTTTGATTTATCTCTTTGGACATAACCCAACATATTGAGATGATTATTGTTATGCACACTCCAGATTCTGATGCAAGTTGCGGTCTCGTTATTAACATGCTTTCATCTGAAGAATTCCCTGGGACATCCTCTATTTGGGCATTGTTTGTTATTAAATGACAACCATTTTTTATTTGCGATCCGTTCTGTATTGTTGTCGCAGCAATGGGTGTAGACGAGAAATATGATGTTCCAGCATTGGGAAAGATGTATGCCATGAAACTGATTCATAGATAGTTACTTTAGGGCTATTGGTCAGGCTTGCCCATAACACAAAGTGTAAATGGATATGATGAAGGACGTACAGACAGTACGGACAACGTTTGACTCTTCCTAACCTCCTAACATTTCCTTGTCTTGTCTCAGGCTCTATGGCCAGACGGAATCAGCCAGTGGTAAGTAATCCTCACAGACCGCTTCTACTCCACATGATTCCCTATCTCTGGCTTCTCTGGAGCGTAGGATCTCTGCGGGTCACAATCCTTCTCCGCTCCTACAGTGCCCATCCCCCCACCGGAGTAATTGGACACAGCTTCAGCACAGGGAGCATGTCTTTTTTTTTTTGTTTTAGCATGGCAAGCACACTGAATTAAAAAAGAGGCACTCTCTGGAGAATATGAAAGAACCATACGGAAATCTAATATATGACATATATGTCCCTATATCAGTAGCGATGTTGTCATATATGTTACATATAAGGCAATATATTATTATCACATATATCCATCTTCTGGATATATGTATGTGTATGTTTATAACATATATGAAATTCCCATAGTAAAATTTGTATATAGACATATATTTGAAGTATGTATATGGTTCATTTGTATATGGTATTACATGTTATGACCATATATGTTAACAATATATATTAAAATGTTATATTGTATAATATGATATGACCATATATGTTAACAATATATATAAAAATGTATATGGTACTATATGTTTTTACCGTTTGTTAACAATATATATTGAATTTATATATGCAAGTTTATTAGTCATATATGCCTAAAAGATACAGCTCATTGTAAATCATAACAAAATTACTTTTTGCTTAACTTTATTCTTTGTTTCAGTTCAGTTTTCTGGGGAAAAAGTAGAGGGGGGTGGGTTTGATGGGGGCACTTAATTTAACTGTTCATATGCGCTCTCATCGTTGCGATTATCGTGATTGTACTAAACGCAATTCATTATACACTGTTAAAAAAAAAGTTGAGTCAAGTCAAGTCAAGTCAAGTCTGCTTTATTGTCAATTCTTCCACATGTACAGCACATACATACAGAGAATTGAAATTGCGTTACTCTCAGACCCTTGGTGTAAACAGTTAACATTAAACACGTTCAAATACAGATAATACGGTTTAAACATATGTACATACAACTCTATAGCTATACAAGTAAGGACATTGTAGAAAAAAAAATAAAGAAATAGATAAAGTGGCATAAGGCGCTTGGCAGAATAGATGGAGTGCAAACCAGTTAAATAAAAACAAAACTGTGCAGATATATTTGTAGTGCAAAAAGAGCTTATCAATCTGAGAACATTGTAGAAAAATTAAAATAAAAAAAGATAGATAAAGTGACATAAGGCACATGGCAGAATAGATGGAGTGCAAACCAGTTAAATAAACCAAAACTGTGCAGATATATGTGTAGTGCAAAAAGAGCTTGCCAGTCTGAGGACATTGTAGAAAAATAAAAAAGATAGACAAAGTGACATAAGGCACATGGCAGAATAGATGGAGTGCAAACCAGTTAAATAAAACAAAAACTGTGCAGATATGGGTGTAGTGCAAAAAGAGCTTGTCAGTCTGTTAAATTGACAGGAGAACAGTCTTTTTATGAGACTATCCGAGGAGGTAGTTTGCAGTCAATGCTGGATGAGGTAGTGATCAGTCCAATGCTGCACAAGTGAGAGGTGCTGGTCACAGTTTGTAAGTAGGTGGGGGTGGCTGTTCCTGGGGGTGTGGGGAGCCGTAGGGGGGGGGGGGGGGGGGGTCTCATAGTGTCAGAGTTCAGTGTTGTATGGGGTAAAAAGAGGGGAGGGGGGGCAGGGACAGGAGGGAGTTCAGCTTCCTGACAGCCTGATGTATGAAGCTGTCCTTCAGTCTGCTGGTCCTCGCCTGGAGACTCCGCAGTCTCCTCCCTGATGGCAGCAGACTGAAGAAGCTGTGTGTCGGGTGGGTGGGATCACCTGCAATGCGGAGGGCTTTGCGGGTGAGACGGGTGCTGTAGATGTCCTGGAGGGAGGGGAGAGAGACACCAATGATCTTCTCAGCTGCTCTCACTATTCGCTGAAGTGACTTGCGGCAGGATGCGTTGCAAGCACCATACCACACAGTGATGCAGCTGGTTAGGATACTCTCGATGGTGCCTCTGTAGAAGGTGCACATGATGGGGGTCGGGGCTCTGGCTCTTCTGAGTTTGCGGAGGAAGTAGAGACGCTGCTGTGCTTTCTTGGCCAGTGCTACAGTGTTGTTAGTCCAGGAGAGGTCCTCTGTGATGTGCACACCCAGGAACTTGGTGCTGCTCACTCTCTCCACAGTCGCACCGTTGATGGTCAGAGGGGCATGCTGAGTGTGTACTCTCCTGAAGTCAACAACAATCTCCTTCGTCTTCTCCACATTCAGAGAGAGATTGTTGTCACTGCACCACCCGGCCAGGCGGCTCACCTCGCTCCTGTAGTTTGTCTCATCTCTGTTACTGATGAGACCCACCACAGTTGTGTCATCCGCAAACTTGATGATCAGGTTAGAGTTGTGTGACGGTGTGCAGTCGTGGGTCAGCAGAGTGAAGAGGAGGGGGCTCAGCACACATCCTTGGGGGGCCCCAGTGTTCAGTGTGATGGTGCTGGATGTGTTACTGCCAACCCGTACTGCTTGAGGTCTCCCGGTCAGGAAGTCCAACAGCCAGTTGCACAGAGAGGTGTTGAGCCCCAGCTGGACCAGTTTGTGTGTGAGCTGTTGAGGGATGATTGTGTTGAATGCTGAACTGAAGTCTATTAACAGCATCCTGACATATGAGTCTTTTTTGTCCAGATGTGGGAGCGCTGGGTGGAGGGCAGTGGCGATGGCATCATCGGTCGAGCGGTTGGACCTATATGCAAACTGGAAGGGGTCAAGTGAGGGGGGGAGGACAGACTTGATGTGGTGCATGACTAGCCATTCAAAGCACTTCATGAGAATAGGAGTGAGTGCTATTGGACGGTAGTCATTGAAACAGGATGGAGATGACTTCTTCGGGACTGGAATGATGGTGGTAGCTTTGAAGCATGTGGGGACAACGGCCTGATTTAGCGAGATGTTGAAGATGTCTGTGAAGACATCAGTGAGTTCCACTGCACAGTCTCTCAGTACACGCCCAGGAATGTTGTCAGGACCCGGAGCTTTGCGTGCATTGATCCTGCTGAGGGACCTCCTCACGCTGTCCGGGGACAGCGTCATCACCTGGTCGCCGGGAGGAGGTGGAGTCTTCTGTGCAGTGGTGCTGTTTTGTGCCTCAAAGCGAGCAAAGAAGGCATTCAGCTCGTTCAGCAGGGGGATGGTGCTGTCACAGGTCTGTGGTGGGGGCTTGTAATCCGTAATGGTCTGTATCCCCTGCCACAGGCTCCGCGTGTCTCTGCTGTCGCTGAAACGATGGGCTATCCTCCTGGAGTACTGTCTCTTGGCCTCTCTGATGCCGCGGGATAGGTTGGCCCTAGCTGTCTTCAGGCCCTCCTCATCTCCAGCTCTAAAGGCAGCGTTCCGAGCCTTCAGCAGTCTGTAGACTTCCTCTGTCATCCACGGCTTCTGGTTGGCCCGGACAGTGATGGACTTTGTGACTGTTACATCATCAATGCACTTGGAGATGTAGGCAGTGACAGTCTCCGAGTACTCTTGGAGGTCCGTAGTGTTGTTGTATGTGGCAGCCTGTTTAAACATATTCCAGTCAGTGGTGTCAAAACAGTCCTGAAGTGCCTCTGACGACCCTTCCGGCCACACTTGAATCTGTTTGTGTATTGGTTTGATGACTTTAACGAGCGGTCTGTATGCAGGCATTAGCATGACAGTGATGTGGTCTGAGGCTCCGAGGTGGGGGAGGGGGAGGGCCTTGTAAGCTCCTCTCTGGGTGGTGTAAACAAAGTCCAGGGTATTTTTTCCCCTTGTTGGAAAGTCTATGTGTTGATGTATTTTTGGGAACACACTCTTTAAGTCTGCGTGGTTGAAATCCCCGGCCAAGATGAGAAAAGCATCTGGGTGGGCTGTCTGCTGCTCACTGGTGTGCTGGTACAGTTCATTTAGTGCCTCACTCCTGATGTTGTTGTTGGAGCTGGGAGGGATGTATACAGCAACTAGCAGTATGGCTGAATATTCCCTCGGTAGATAGAACGGCCGGCACTTAATAATCATAAACTCCACCAGGGGTGAGCAGTGTTTGCAGACCACAACAGCGTCGCGGCACCATGCATCATTGATGTAAACACAAAGCCCGCCGCCGTGGACCTTACCTCCCTCGACGAGAGCTCTGTCAGCTCGATAGCATGTTAGCTGGTCGAGCTGTATGGCGCAGTCCAGTACGCTGTTGTTAAGCCATGTTTCCGTAAACACAAAAACACAACAGTCTCTTACAGTCCTCTGAGTGGAGCGGAGTAGTCGGATGTAGTCCAGTTTATTGTCCAAAGAGCGTACGTTCGCCAGTACGATGGTGGGGATAGCTGGCTTGTGTGGGTTGGCCGCTAGCCTAGCTCGGATACCTCCGCGCTTACCCCTCTTCTGCTTCCTCTCACGCCGCTTGTAGCGCCTCCGCTGTGGGCGAGATGCAGTAGTGGGGGTCGGTGATGGAGTAGGCTTTCGGAACAGACCGAGGTCCCGCAGCTCTTCGGCGTGTGCTGAGTTTAACTCAAAAAATGTGATTCTGCCGACATCGAGCAGAAACTCACGACTGTATGCGCGCTTACAGACAGGTAGACGAGACGAAGATGTGCACAAACATTGCGACTTACAAGACAAAAAACACGAAAACACCGTTCTGTCGGGAGAGAGAGAAGCCGCTGCGATTGTGCGCGCCGCCATTTTTTATTTGAGCCAACTTAAAATAAGAATAATAAGTTGAGATAACAGTTCAAAGTCTGCTAAAAGCTGTTTGCCTTAATTTTAAGTTGGCTCAACAATTTTTATTTTATTTTTTTGTACGTGTGCGAATCAGCGCGATTGTGCGTGAACCTCACAATACCGCTTCTGCGCATGCGCCAAAATTCAAACACACACACACACCCACACTAACAGCAGAGTCTGAGCAATGGCTGCAGCTAAACACAGTTGTCTACGTTAAGATGTTTTTCATAGCAAGTGGAAGGAAAACAAATGTGCCAGCACCTTCGCATAATGTTTATACGACAATGATTTTATTGACGGGCACGAAGACAGACCAACATCGCTGAGTGGAGCACTGGATGAAAAGCCCTTGAATGAGCTGCAGCTGTGCAGGTAATTTACACTGATTTACTCCACGCTTTATTAAAATTAATATGCTAATATTACATAGAAACTAAGTGTTTTATGATTGTTTTGGACTGCAAGAGCCTCTGTCCCTATACAGATCAGTTTCAAATATTCCCTGTCAGTGTTTTAAATATGATGTTATGGTTAACGTTGCAGTTGCATTGATGTGTTTTGCCATTTGCTCGCGTTAAAGTTAATTTTAACTATACTACTGGATAGAAATACTGTAAGCTCATTGTTTTCACTGGATAAGCAATGCAACATTTGAAAATTAATTAAAGCTCTCTGAAAAAAGTAATGGAGCAAAATTACGTTATAATGTTTATCTCTAAAGTTGCACAAAAACTCAGATACAAGCATATTGAATTCATACAGTACTGTCCTTGGTTATATTGCACCAAGTACATTGACATGTCAGAGACGTGTGTGATGGCACCTACATGTGCATATTACATAAAGGTACAGTACACTAAAAGATGTGACTTTGGGTTTTTGAAAATATGGTTAACCTACGGTAGTCAATTTTGTTCATATCTTTGCTGATAATTATGCTTTTCCTGTTTGTGTCCCTTGAAAAGGTAATCAGTCCAGAAATTCTCAGAAAATAGACGTGGAGGCTGAACCTGCAGATTGTGGATGGCAGTGATGTGAATGATGGAGCATCTACCCAGAAAAGGCTACATATTTTACTGAAACCAAAACTAACATCTGCAATATACTATACATGTAAACAAATCAAGTAACCTTTTTAATTTATTTTCTCCAGGCCAAGACGATGCCCTCATTTGTTATTATAAAACGTCTACTGTTTATTTCATTGATGCTAAATAGCAAACGAAATTGTAACCTTAGTTGTGAACTCTGTCATTGAAAACTTGGGTTAATATAGTATAATTCTTCATGTCTCTAGAGGCATTTTATTTGCATGGGCATGTAGGCTGTGCTTTGTTGCTGTTCTGTCTTGTCCTTAAGAAGGTGGAGCTCAGATCAAGTGGTATCTGGGAATATTTTACAACTACAACTTATAATTATTACATAATTAGTATTATACAGTCTTTTAAATAATCTTTTAAATTTTAAATAAAAACTTTTAAAATATTTTAAATAATTTTTTAATACTCAATATACACTACTCACACAAAGTTATTTATGGAAAATGTAAAACGTTCACGCTACAGTGAAATTATATCATGAAAGTAGGGCATTTAAGTAGAAGCATGCAGTGGTAATTTCTTCATCTCAAACAAATGGTGGTGGCTATACCACAACAAACATATCAATGTCTCAATAACTTGTCATGTGTCCTTGAGCATCAATTACAGTTTGACAACGATGTCTCATGCTGTTTACAAGTCGACTTATTGTATGCTGAGGCATGGCATCCCACTCTTCTTGAAGGGCTGCCCTCAGGCCACTGAGGTTCTGGGGTGCAGGGTTACGACCCTCTGCACAATGACTTTTTCTACGAGGTTTTCTATGGGATTCAGGTGTAGAAAACTACCTGATGGCAGCCCTTCAAGAAGAGTGGGATGCCATGCCTCATGCCACATTTTTTGTTGCGGTATACCCACCACTGTTTTTAGCTTTTGTTTCAATAAATTCTTTGAGATTAAAAAAATTACCACTCCATGCTTCTTCTTAAATGCCCTACTTTTATATAATATCACTGTAGCATGAACTTTTTACATTTTTCATAAATTTCAGCTGAAAGTCAAATATCCCTAACTTTTTGTGAGTAGTGTATTTCTCATATGTAGTTAACACTTTAAGACATAGGCACAGTTCTAATTTAAAAGCAAAATTAAACTGGTACAGTGTTGGATTGCAAGACTTAAAATTAAATGTATATATTTTAACACCATATTGACTAAAATCGTTTAGTTTACTGTACGACCCAACACTACCAATGTTAAAAATTGTTTTTAAATGTTGAGCACTTCCTGAAATACATAGGGTTCAGACAATTAGATTTTTAATATTATACATTTAAGTGTAAATGTAATTCTGGGCCTAGTAAATCAATTTGTTATTATATTATAAAAACCTAACTTTTACTAATTTCTTCCAGATGCAGTGATCCAGAAATTTCTTCACCGGGGGCCTCTTCGGGATGGCAATAAACCAAAAACTACCCAAGCTGGGGGAATACAAAACTAGACCTTTAGCTGAACCACTACAATTGGTTGATGTTCTGTTTCTTATGCCTGTTCAGTGTTTTGATCAGTTATATATGTAAATGTTTCTTATTTTTTTTTCTTTTTGATTGTGCAGCTCAATAAGATTGTTTAATTTGTTAAAGATTGTTCTAATTAAATAAAGACTTGAAATAGATGTTATCTTATTGCACCATTTAACATTTTAGGCTGAAGGCATGAAATGTGCAATGCACTGCAACTTTGTAGATGCATACAACCTGTATTAAAATATAATTTTAAAGATCAAAGATCACATATTAAAAGATCAAATATATGAAACCATATATTTCATAATTAAAAGTTTGTCATATATAAGTGACACGTCACATATATGTCCAATTTGTATATAACGCATAATTACAAAAGACATATATCTCACATATATTAATAATTATATACATTCCATATATGGCAATAAATGTATTATACATACATAAACATTTGTATGGGGTAGACTTATGTCAATATATGAAATTGTCCCATTTTCTAATATGATTCATATATGAATAGGGCATATATAAAACTTAGGGCTTATAAGGGTATTTTGTATATGCACATATATTACATTTCCGTATGGAAGGGAGGGATGCAGAAGAGAGAGAAAGAGAGGTGTTGTGTTAGGGTTGATTTTATTCGTGGTGCTGGTGCAATGTCTGAAGACCCCACAATAATTTTGCTCTTAGCAAAGTCCCTTTGAGGCACATCAGTTCACTTGGTGTCCATGGAAATGCAACTATTGTGCAACTATTTTCTTGTAGGTCGGCATAAACGGCTCACTTGTGTTTATATTGGAAAAAAGCCAAATCTCTCCAAAATGATTTGTCAAGATTAAAGGAATAGTTCACCCAAAAATGAAAATTTGGTTATTATTTACTCATCCTCATGTTGTTCCAAACCCATAAGTCCTTCGTTCATCTTCAGAACACAAATTAAGATATTTTTGATGAAATCCGATAGCTTTCTGACCCTCCATTGAGAGCAATGCAACTGACACGTTAAAGGCCCAGAAAGCAGAAAGGTAGTAGGGACATTGTTAAAATAGTCCATGTGATATCAGTGGTTCAACCTTAATTTTATGAAGCTATGAGAATACTTTTTGTGCACAAAGAACAAAAAACTAACAACTTTATTCAACGATTTCTTCTCTTCTGGGTCAGTTTGTACCAATCGTGACTATTTTAACAATGTCCTTACTACCTTTCTGGGCCTTGGTCATGATAGTTCCCTTGCTGTCTATGGAGGGTCAGAAAGCTCTCTGATTTCATTGAAAATATCTTAATTTGTGTTCTGAAGATTACGGAACCCGGCCTTACGGGTTTGGAATGTTTGGAATGAGGTTGAGTAATTAATGATAGAATGTTATTTTTTTAAACCTTTTAAATTAGCAATGGTATCATAAATGTAGCTTCGTTTTTTTGTGGGAAATCGTGGCCTAATGGTTAGAGAGTCAGACTTGTGATCCAAAGGTTGCGGGTTCGAGTCTCCGGCCGGCAGGAATTGTAGGTGGGGGGAGTGAATGTCCAGCGCTCTCTCCACCCTCAATACCACGACTGAGGTGCCCTTGAGCAAGGCACCGAACCCCCAACTGCTCCCCGGGCGCTGCAGCATAAAATGGCTGCCCACTGCTCCGGGTGTATGTTCACGGTGTGTGTGTGTTCACTGCTGTGTGTGTGCACTATGGATGGGTTAAATGCAGAGCACGAATTCCGAGTATGGGTCACCATACTTGGCTGAATGTCACTTCACTTCACTTGTAGCTCAAATAGTGCAATAAAATGAGCAGTGTCCAAAATCCAGTATGTAATCGTTGAAAAGTATGTGACATTGTATGAATGTGGGTAGTATGAATGAAAGCCGGTTGTACTACATACACCATTTTTCCAGTCCTACAGCTGCCGATTTGAGCATTATGATTTCTCCTGATCATATATCCATGAGTGGTCCATCCCTTCCTCTTTATAATGTCTCTAGTCCTAGTCCCGATCTAGTACGGACACACACACACACACATACCTCTGTATTTTATTAAGGTTACTTCCACACATCTCTGCTGCCAACAAGGCAGCTCAGTTACCCTGGAGCTATTAAGCCATTAAGTGAACACAACACGCAATCACACCCTGAGAGTAGAGTATCCACATTACCTATCAGTCAGTGTGTATCGATTCGAAAAGTGTTAGCCAACCCAGCAAATTCCCCGTATAAGCATCCAGGTGTTCCAATTTAGTTGTGCTCTGAAGGAGAGGATCATTGGTGGAAAATAAACCCTACGCCAATCTTATTATGTTAAAGACCTCATAAAAGAGCTTGTGTACTATGTGTACCAGATGAATGATGTACAGATGGTGCACTTTTTCAAATGGATAAACAAAGTATGTTGGACACTTCATGGTCGCTAACACAGATTTTGTACACCTGAATCCCATAGAAAACCTCGTAGAAAAAGTCGTTGTGCAGAGGGTCGTAACCCTGCACCCCAGAACCTCAGTGGCCTGAGGGCAGCCCTTCAAGAAGAGTGGGATGCCATGCCTCATGCCACATTTTTTGTTGTGGTATACCCACCACTGTTTTTAGCTTTTGTTTCAATAAATTCTTTGAGATGAAAAAAATCCGCTTACCTCAACCGTGACCTTTTCAACGTCATTGCGTATTACGTGACATCACGAACGCGCATCACAGAACAGAGCAAGGCGAGCATTTGTGCTTATAAAACTTAAACTTTATTTATTTTTGAAATGACGATCGTTTCGCTAGATAAGACCCTTATTCATCGTCTGGTATCGTTTAAAGCCCTTTGAAGCTGCACTGAAACTGTCATTTGGACCTTGAACCGTTTGGGCCCCAATGAAGTCCATTATATTGAGAAATGTTTTCATCAAAAACCTTAATTTCTTTTCGACTGAAGAAAGAAAGACATGGACATCTTGGATGACATGGGGGTGAGTAAATTATCAGCAAAAGTTTTTTTAAAAGTGAACTAATCCTTTAAGTCTTACTGCACTGGCAGATTTTTACATTTTTAAACTACTGGTAACAATTTACACTTTAAATACTGGTACAATAGGGAACACTTATTCACTATTAACTACGACTTTTCCCTCAATAAATTCCTAATTTGCTGCTTATTAATAGTTAGTAAGGTAGTTGTTAAGTTTAGGTATTGATTAGGGATTCAGAATATGTTTGTGTAGAATAAGGCATTAATATGTGCTTAATTAGTACTAATAAAAGGCTAATATTCTAGTAATATGCATGCTAAGAAGCAACTAGTTAAGAGACCATAAAATAAAGTGCTTAAACTATAAAAATAGACAAAGCACATGTTAAGAATAAGAATTAACCAACATATATTTACAATATTTCAAAAGCCATTTTAGAATACTTCTAACATAACTGGATTTGGTTAGCTAACACGCTACAGCTAAATGTAATATCTCTTAACTGAAAAACTACTTCTAGTAAAAAATAAACTATTTTTATGTACCATTATTTCATTAGAACTCCATTTATGTTCCCTTAGATAATGGTTACATTCAAATTTTCAGTCAACTTTTAAATAATATGCTAGCATACAGATGACCTCAAAGCTAATAGACACAAAACTAGCATTTTGATTTAAGTGTTTTTTTTAAATGCTGAACGCTGTGTGAAAATGACATTCTGTGCCAGTGACAAGGATTTCTTATCCCTGTTTGGAGAAACAACTGTGAAGGATCAGCAGTGCACCACTATGCTAGGACAGTCATTCTTGCGTTTAATGTCAAGCACAGCATATTTCTGGTGGTGCATCATTGCAAAGGAGAATGTGTGTGTGTAAGAGAGAGAGAGAGAGAGCGAGAGAGAGAAAGAGACCGCAAGAGATATGCAGTAGATATTGCTGGTGTGCACAACATCTATCATTTCTGTCTGTGATTAATGAGTGTAGTGGGAAGGACTGCAGAGGGAAAAAAGGAGGAAATAGATTAACACTGGACCAATCTCGGTCAAGTGACCTAAAAACACTAAAGACCCCCCAGCAATGGCGAACAGCAAATTTTGGGGCCCTCTGTTGGGACCTGTCCACGCGTAGTAACATCAAAAGCCAAGAACTTCTAATATATTAATATGTTACATTAGAATATTTAATAGTATCAATGTTGGAATTATCAATTATCAATTTTAGTAGAACTGACTTAATATTTCCACTGGTATTATACTAATTTACATTTAATATAGCTCCATTATGTGAAAACAAATATATTCAGCAAAATCTCAGAAGGCATTATCCAATAACTTAAAAAAACACTGCCTATAGTGTATTTCATTAACATAAACATCTCACTCTTTTGTAAGAAGAATAAACCAGCCAATATTTTCTCATCTGACAGAGATTACTAAAGACAAAGGAAGGATAAAGAAAGAGACAGAGCAACAGACAGACATCTGGTATGGACACAAGTAAGGCAGTTGAGGACAAACAAAAGAGCCAGAGTAAATAATGTAAATGGCCTTCTCTCATTGACCTGTCTGGGTGACTCAAGTCACTATTTATTATGTGATGAAGGATTATGGAGGCTATGCTAATGAGTAGTCATGTGCATATATGTAGGTCATATCACCCGCCCACTAACACCCTTCCAAAACACAGACAGACAGACATTTTGACAAGCCAATCATTGGATTAATGATGACAGTTACATTCACTACATTCACATGTTTCTGATAAACAGTAAACTAAAAAATTGTGATGTTTTTGTAGGCATTGGTGTGTCTTTTCATTTAATTTCTTTAGTTTTACAGAAACAAAGTCAGTCAGTCAATACATAGACCTAAGTCCAATACAACACAAAATAAGGCAAAATGAATGACGTTTGGTTCAGTAAGTGAATGGAATTAATAGAAAAAGTGATTCAACTGAACATAAGAGTCTTTCACTTGGAAATCAGACTTCACTGGTTGTGCTGCATGTTTTTGATTCACTAAGAAGAATCGACTCCTATAATTTAAAAGAATCTTATAAGTTAGCAACCTCCTAGCAGCCACCTAAAACGCACTAGCGACCTGTCACGGTGCACACAGCAGGGAGGACACAGGAAACGATGATGTAACTCAAATAATATACTTTACTGACAACATCACGGCAAGACATGGCAGGACAAGGCAAGGCTTACAAACAGGAACACCGGGGAGTAACGTGTAGACCAGACGAAATGGCACAACACAGACAGGACTTAAATACCAGGGACAATTAACTCAAACACACACACCTGGAACAGAATAAACTAATGATTACATCAGACAAGGACAGGAAACAAACCAAATAAGGGCACAAGAGGCAGGAACACATGACACACACGACAGATGACTGACACGACCAGTGTAGCAATGCGCTAAAACAACCACAAGACATCATGACTAGTTTTGCACAAGCAACCACCACTCGGATTTTCTCCAGAAAATATAAAAATCAAGTTAAAAAAACAATTCAGCCAAAAATGAAAATTAGCTGAAAATGTACTAACCCTCGGGGCATCCAAGATATAAATGAGTTTGTTTCTTCATCAGAACAGGTTTGGAGAAATTTAGCATCACTTGCTCACCAATGGATGCTCTGCAGTGAATGGGTGCCGTCAGAATGAGAGTCCAAACAGCTGATAAAAACATCATAATAGTCCACAAGTGTCACGGTTGGTGGTTGTCGTAAGGGCGCCCTCAACGACAAATAACAAAAGGTATATTTATTAGCTTCAACACACGAATAACCATTACAAACTTAAGATCCGACAAGGATTGAGACAAAACTGAATGCTTATAAAGAAACAGAAAACAAAGGAGCAAACTAGATAATTAATCAAAACACAGGTGACAAGACTAAATGATGATTACTAATTAACTAAATCAGAACAGGAACTACCAAATAAGGTCAAAACAGAACTGAAAGGAAAACCGACATGTGACAGATATCGCCCCCCTCCCGGTAGGTGCGTCCCGCACCGTAACGGTAACATCGGGGAGGGGGAGCGGGCGTCCTGGAGGCTGGCATAGGATCAGGACAGGGAGGAGAACAGGGAAGCCTCCAGGGCGGATCAAGGGCCTTGGGAGGCCATGGCGGGACTGGAGACTCGGGAGGCCATGGCGGGACTGGAGACTCGGGAGGCCATGGCGGGACTGGAGACTCGGGAGGCCATGGCGGGACTGGAGGCTCGGGAGTCCATGGTGGATCAGGGGCCTTGGGAGGCCCTGGCAGGACTGGAGATTCGGGAGGCCATGGCGGATCTGGAGTCCTCGGGCGGCCTTGGCGGATCGGGGTCCTCGGGCGGCCTTGGCGGATCGGGGTCCTTGGACTGCCATGGCGGATCGGAAATTTATTTGGGAAAGTTCCCCTCTGGGGGCCACATTGGAGGAGCGGGTTCTTGGGGGCGCTCTGGAGGAGCGGGCGCTTGGGGGCGCTCGGAGGCGCGGAGCTGGATAGAACCAGCGGAGACGCAGGAGGGCGCTCTTGCAGCGCGGACATTAGAGGGCGCTCTTGCAGCGCGGACATTAGAGGGCGCTCTTGCAGCGCGGACATTAGAGGGCGCTCTTGCAGCGCGGACTCTAGAGGGCGCTCTTGCAGCGCGGACTCTAGAGGGCGCTCTTGCAGCGCGGACTCTAGAGGGCGCTCTTGCAGCGCGGAGCTGGACGGGACCAGCGGAGACGAAGGCGAGCTGGGCGGGACCAGCGGAGCTTCAGGTGGGCTGGACGGGACCAGCGGGAACTCAGGTGGGCTGGACGGGACCAGCGGGAACTCAGGTGGGCTGGACGGGACCAGCGGGAACTCAGGTGGGCTGGACGGGACCAGCGGGAACTCAGGTGGGCTGGACGGGACCAGCGGGAACTCAGGTGGGCTGGACGGGACCCTCTTGCGAGGTGTAGGGATAGGAGGACACAGACGAGGAGCAGGCACTGGATGGCACTGGCGAGGAGCAGTCACTGGCGTGAGCATGGGAGCCGAGAATTCCGGGGGAAGAGCCTCATCCAGTAGCCCCCTGTCCTGAATCGGAGGACTCCTCAGAGGCGTAGGCGGTGGAACCCTTTCCATCGCAGCCGGCGCAACGTTCATCGCCCTTTTCGGCGGCATCCTCCTCGCCGCGGGCGGAACATTCATCGCCGTGTACGGCGGGATCCTCTTCGCCCCAGGCGGAATCATCTTCGCCGCGGGCGGAACTGGGCTGAGAGCCTTTCCAGTGCTACTGATGGTAAGGGGACGATTGGAACTGGACAGGCGGCTCGGACCGTTGGCACGGTATGCGGAGGTCCTTGGCGGGAGGTGAGCTGGCGCGACGGGACGTGCTTCAGCGGAGACTGGGTAGCGAGACCGAAAACCCTTCACTTCCTCAACTTCGAAGATTGATCCATTCAAAAATAAAATAAGTTTAATTAATTCGACCAGGGAAAAATCGGAATCAGGAAACTCACATCGGATAGTCTCGCTGTCCAGCCCCAGCAGAAAGCACGCACCCAAAGAAGCGTCAGGCCAGCTCAGCTGGTGAACAAGCTCAACAAAATCCTCCACATACCGCTCCAACTTCCGACCAGCCTGCCGCAAACCCCACAGCTTGCTCTCAGCCATAGACATTGCTGTTGTCCTGTCCTTTGTTGTGGCGGTCGGATCTTCTGCCACGGTTGGTGGTTGTAGTAAGGGCGCCCTCAACGACAAATAACAAAAGGTATATTTATTAGCTTCAACACACGAATAACCATTACAAACTTAAGATCCGACAAGGATTGGGACAAAACTGAATGCTTATAAAGAAACAGAAAACAAAGGAGCAAACTAGATAATTAATCAAACACAGGTGACAAGACTAAATGATGATTACTAATTAACTAAATCAGAACAGGAACTACCAAATAAGGTCAAAACAGAACTGAAAGGAAAACCGACATGTGACAACAAGTAATCCACACCACTCCAGTCCATCAATGAATGTGTGTTTGTAATAACCAAATCATCATTAAAGAATTTTAACTTTAAACTGTTGTTTATGGCCAAAATATGAGTCTAACGCTTCCACCAGTGAAAAAGTCCATCCCCTGTTATCTTCTAGCATAAAAAAACCCACCAAAATATTTGTTTAGAACTGATTTTGGACTGTTTTCTGTCACGTTCCCTCTCGGGACACAAGGAGCGAGGAGACCCAATAATCACATTTATTTGGAGAGACACACACAATGAGACGAGGAGCTTGGGGAGAGACGAACATCAATGACGTTTAGACCGGACACAGGGGCTAGGAAACACAGGGCTTATAAACACAGGGAAATAAGGAACAGGTGTGGACTAATCAAAACACAGGGCTAGGGACTAATTAAACTAATGGAGACAAACGAGGACAGGAACAGGAAGGCCAAATATGGGCACGGGAGGAGGGGAAACACAAGACAAGGACTGACATTACTCCCCCCTCCGGAAGGCGTGTCCTCACGCCTAACACTATCCAATGGGGAGGGGGGGTGGGCGCTCTGGAGGCCTCCAGGGCGGTGCCCGTTCCAGGGGCCATGGCGGGTCAGGGGACTCGGGAGGCCATGGCGGGTCAGGAGACTCGGGAGGCCAGGGCGGGTCAGGGGACTCGGGAGGCCAGGGCAGGTCAGGGGACTCGGGAGGCCAGGGCGGGTCAGGGGACTCGGGAGGCCAGGGCGGGTCAGGGGACTCGGGAAGCCACGGCCTATCTTTTTCGGGTCGTGTGGCCTTGGCCCTTGGCCCGGCCACACAGGCTGTGACCCTCTTACCCCCCCCAAAATTTTCTTGGGGAAGCTCCCCCCTGGGAGCCACAGAGGAGCGGACTCTGTCGGGCGCTCTTGCAGCGCGGACTCTGTCGGGCGCTCTTGCAGCGCGGACTCTGTCGGGCGCTCTTGCAGCGCGGACTCTGTCGGGCGCTCTTGCAGCGCGGACTCTGTCGGGCGCTCTTGCAGCGCGGACTCTGTCGGGCGCTCTTGCAGCGCGGACTCTGTCGGGCGCTCTTGCAGCGCGGACTCTGTCGGGCGCTCTTGCAGCGCAGGGCTGGACGGAACCAGCGGGAACTCAGGAGGGCAGGACGGAACCAGCGGGAACTCAGGAGGGCTGGACGGAACCAGCGGGAACTCAGGAGGGCTGGACGGAACCAGCGGGAACTCAGGAGGGCTGGACGGAACCAGCGGGAACTCAGGAGGGCACGTGCGTGGAGCCGGCACTGGAGGGCACGTGCGTGGAGCCGGCACTGGAGGGCACGTGCGTGGAGCCGGCACGGGAGGGCACGTGCGTGGAGCCGGCACTTGGGGGCGCTCGGGAAGCGCGGACACTTGGGGGCGCTCGGGAAGCGCGGACACTTGGGGGCGCTCGGGAAGCGCGGACACTTGGGGGCGCTCGGGAAGCGCGGACACTTGGGGGCGCTCGGGAAGCGCGGACACTTGGGGGCGCTCGGGAAGCGCGGACACTTGGGGGCGCTCGGGAAGCGCGGACACCTGGGGGCGCTCGGGAAGCGCGGACACCTGGGGGCGCTCGGGAGGCGCGGACACTTGGGGGCGCTCGGGAGGCGCGGACACTTGGGGGCGCTCGGGAGGCGCGGACACTTGGGGGCGCTCGGGAGGCGCGGGGCTGGATGGAACCAGCGGAGACGAAGGAGAGCCGGACGGAACCAGCGGGAACTCAGGAGGGCTGGACGGAACCAGCGGGAACTCAGGAGGGCTGGACGGAACCAGCGGGAACTCAGGAGGGCTGGACGGAGCCAGCGGGAACCCAGGAGGGCACTTGCGAGGAGCAGGTACAGGAGGGCGCTCTTGAAGCGCGGGGTTGCGGGGGTGCTCTGGGCTGAGGACAGCAGCAGTGCTGGGAAGAGTTGGGTGGCCGGAACATTTGGCAGGGCATGTGGAGGGTCCTGGCGAGCGGTGAGCTGGTGAGGCCGGGTTGTTCTCGGGTTGGGTTGGACGAAGATCGGTTTGACATTCTTCGACTTCGAAATCAATGCCATGTACATTGAGGACATAATTTATCAGCCCGATAAGGGAAAAACTGGACGTGGGGATATCGCAGCTGATGACATCTTTGTCCAACCCAAACCGAAAACACACACCGAGCGAGGCGTCAATCCAGCTCACCTCGTTGGAAAGCTCAAGAAACTCCTCAACATACCTTACCAAATCCCGACCATCCTGCCGCAGACACCAAAGCCTGTCTTCAGCCATAGTTGCGTTGTATAGGTCCAGTCTTCTCTCACGTTCCCTCTCGGGACACAAGGAGCGAGGAGACGTAGGAGTTCCAATAATCACATTTATTTGGAGAGACACACACAATGAGACGAGGAGCTTGGGGAGAGACGAACATCAATGACGTTTAGACCGGACACAGGGGCTAGGAAACACAGGGCTTATAAACACAGGGAAATAAGGAACAGGTGTGGACTAATCAAAACACAGGGCTAGGGACTAATTAAACTAATGGAGACAAACGAGGACAGGAACAGGAAGGCCAAATATGGGCACGGGAGGAGGGGAAACACAAGACAAGGACTGACAGTTTTCTTATGTGAACGGTATTTGATCTGTGCAGATTTCTCTCCTGACTCAGACGAGATGACTATTTCACTACAGAAAGAAATATTATGGAAAACTCATATTTTATGGAGGACTCATGTATTTAGAACATTCAGTACAAACATGCAGATTTTCACTTTATTATACATTAATAGATGACTGGAGACATGTGAATTACTTGTGGATTACTGTGATGTTTTTATCAGCTGTTAGGGCTCTCATTCTGTCGGCACCCATTCACTGTAGAGGTTCAACTGGTGAGCAAGTGATGTAATGCTAAATTTCTCCAAATCTGTTCTGATGGATGCAAAACTAATCTACGTCTTGGATGAGATGAACTATTCCTATGTGCTTTCCACACATATCCGTCCCCTATCAGAGCATGAGGAATAATCTGGCCTAAGTACTAAATTTAGCCGTTCTCACCAGGCATGCCACGTCAAAACAGCTAGTGGTGCCCATGAACTATATTTATGCACGTTTTTCATTTTCTTGAGTATTGTCATCTGTCATCTGCTGGCGTAGGTGTTGGAGAAGAACTACTGTTTGCTTTCTGGAGCATTAGTCATTTTCTGAGAGCCAGGGGGCGGAACACAATGCTGCCCATCTACCGCCCAGCTCTGTTTTTCTCTTTCTCTCCCTCACTCTGTCCCTTTGTTGACCCCAGTGTTTTGCATAGTCCTTTGCTAAGTTGAGCTCCGTACACTAGTATACAGCTGACAAAAGCACTATTCGGATGGGATTTGTTTCTCAGGGTGATGTCTGCAAAAGAATATTTGCATGTCTTCTCTGTGAAAAACCTCATGCATTTGGATGTCAATTAAGCTCAGTAGAATAAGCTATCTGTTAGCAATCCTACACATTACAATTCTGTTTGCATCAAATTCCCAAATTATCAGTGGTCCAAAAATGTTTTTGAAATTAAATTTTGGGCCAACTGCTTCATGTAATCAAATATGATTTTGACAAGAGTTCAATTACATTATAAATCTGATGTTTCCAATTCTGCTGAGAATTTTCTTCTTAAGAAATGTATGCAAAAATGCACATTTCCGACCGGAATAGCGATAAAATCACTGGCTAGCGTCTCTGAATACTGAAAATACATCAACGAGTAAAACCATTATACCCAAATAGTGCTAAATGTGGAAAGTGGAAAAAAGTGGAGGGAAAAAAATGGATTCTGGTAGGTAATTTTCCATTATGTTTACAAACTTTTCCTTTAGCACTTAAAACACAAAAGCATTGTGAAATATCAGTGCACAAAACTCACCACAATATTGTTTAGAAGTGTTTTTCAATCATTACCAGAAGCATTTTCAAACATTCAAGGTAAATATATACAGGTGCATCCCAATAAATTAGAATGTCGTGGAAAAGTTCATTTATTTCAGTAATTCAGCTCAAATTGTGAAACTTGTGTATTAAATAAATTCAATGCACACAGACTGAAGTAATTTAAGTCTTTGGTTCTTTTAATTGTGATGATTTAGGCTCACATTTAACAAAAACTCACAAATTCACAATTCACTATCTCAACAAATTAGAATACTTCATAAGACCAATAAAAAAAACATTTTTAGTGAATTGTTGGCCTTCTGGAAAGTATGTTCATTTACTGAATACTCGGTAGGGGCTCCTTTTGGTTTAATTACTGCCTCAATTCGGCATGGCATGGAGTTGATCAGTTTGCGGCACTGCTGAGGTGGTATGGAAGCCCAGGTTGCTTTGATAGCGGTCTTCAGGTCATCTGCATTGTTGGGTCTGGTGTCTCTCATCTTCCTCTTGACAATACCCCAGATTCTCTATGGGGTTCTGTTCAGGCGAGTTTGCTGGCCAATCAAGCACAGTAACACCATGGTCATTGAACCAGCTTTTGGTACCTTTGGCAGTGTGAGCAGGTGCCAAGTCTTGCTGGAAAATGAAATCAGCATCTCCATAAAGCTTGTCAGCAGAAGGAAGCATGAAGTGCTCTAAAATGTCCTGGTAGATGGCTGCTTTGATTGTGGACTTCAGAAAACACAGTGGACCAACACCAGCAGATGACATGGCAGCCCAAGTCATCACTGACTGTGGAAACTTCACACTGGACTTCAAGCAACATGGATTATGTGCCTCTCCACTCTTCCTCCAGACTCTGGGACCTTGATTTCCAAAGGAAATGCTAAATTTACTTTCAACTGAAAAAAGGACTTTGGACCACTGAGCAACAGTCCAGTTCTTTTTCTCCACAGCACAGGTAAGACGCATCTGATGTTGTCTCTGGTTCAGAAGTGTCTTGGTAGCCCTTTTCCTGAAGACGTCTGAGCGTGGTGACTCTTGATGCTCTCACTCCAGCTTCAGTTCACTCCTTGTGAAGCTCTCCCAAGTGTTTGAATCAGCTTTCCTTGACAGTATTCTCAAGCTTGCGGTCATCCCTGTTGCTTATGCACCTTTTCCTACCCAAATTCTTCCTTTTAGTCAACTTTGCATTTAATATGCTTTGATACAGCACTCTGTGAAGAGCCACACCTTTCAGTAATGACCCTCTGTGACTTACCCTCTTTGTGGAGGGTGTCAGTGTTCGTCTTCTGGATCATTGCCAAGTCAGCAGTCTTCTCCATTATTGTGGTTTCAAAGAACAAGAGATACCCGGAATTTATACCTGCAATAATTAAATATGTTAAACAACACAAATGTATCTAATCCCATTTTATTAACCAACGTCTTTGCTGCTGACCTTTGATGATCCAGTTCAACCATACTAAGTAAAAATGACTTTAGATAAACTAACAATTGTGCTTCTGTTACGGAACGTGTGGTTGTAGACGTTAATGAAAGATTCGGAGAACAACGAGGCATCAACACACTTCTTCCTTTATTTAACATGTAGACAGGACAATGAAACAAACCAAACTGAGTGCTTTTAAAGGAACAGGAACAAAGGAGTAAATGAGATAATTAACACAGACAAGGTGAATATGATGAATGATAATTAACTAAATGACAGGAAACCCCAAATAAGGAAAAACAGGAACTGAAAGGAAAACCAGAAAAACCCTAAACTCCTGACATTACTCCCCCCTCCCGGAAGGCGCATCTCGCGCCGTAACAGTTCTACCAGGGACGGGGGGGCGGGCGGCCTGGAGGCCGCTGCAGGACCGGGACAAGGGAGGCCTCCAGGGCGGATCGGTGGAGTTGGAGTCCTGCAGCCATGGCGGATCAGGAGGCTCAGGAGGCCATGGCGGGATATGATGCTCTGGCGGAGCGGACTCTTGGGGGCGCTCTGGTGGAGTGGAGCTGGACGGGACCAGCAGAGACAAAGGAGAGCTGGAAGGGACCAGCGGAGACGCAGGAGGGCGCTCTTGCAGCGCGGACACTTGGGGGCGCACGGGAGGCGCGGAGCTGGACAGAACCAGCGGAGACGCAGGAGAGCTGGACGGGATCAGCAGAGACACAAAAGAGCTCTTACGAGGAGCAGGCACTGGTGGGCACTTGCGAGGAGTGGGCTCTGGTGAGAGGACCGGAACAGAAAATTCAGGGGGTATCGCCCTATCCAAAAGTGGCTGTTCCTGGAAGTGTGCTGGTTGGCCCGACATAGCCGCGGGCAATGGCACAGACTTCGCTGCGGGCGGAGCCATCTTCGCCGTGGGCGGAACTGGACTGAGGACAACTCCAGAGCTGGAGATGGTTGGGGCTGGGCAGGCGGCTCGGACCGTTGGTGCGGTATGTGGAGGTCATTGGCGGGAGGTGAGCTGGCGCGACGTGACGTGCTTCAGCGGATACTGGGCAGCGAGACTGAAAATCTTTCACTTCTTCCACTTCGAAGTGTGATCCATTTAGAAATAAAACAAGATTAATTAATTCGACCAGGGAGAAATCAGAAACTGGAAGCTCACATCTGATTGTCTCGCTGTCCAGCCCCAGCTGAAAGCACGCACCCAAAGAGGCGTCAGGCCAGCTCAGCTGGTGAACAAGCTCAATGAAATCTTCCACATACCGCTCCAACTTCCGACCAGCCTGCCGCAAACCCCACAGCTTGTTCTCAGCCGTCAGCATTTCAGTTTGGTCCTGTCTTCTGTTACGGAACGTGTGGTTGTAGACGTTAATGAAAGATTCGGAGAACAACGAGGCATCAACACACTTCTTCCTTTATTTAACATGTAGACAGGACAATGAAACAAACCAAACTGAGTGCTTTTAAAGGAACAGGAACAAAGGCGTAAATGAGATAATTAACACAGACAAGGTGAATATGATGAATGATAATTAACTAAATGACAGGAAAACCCAAATAAGGAAAAACAGGAACTGAAAGGAAAACCAGAAAAACCCTAAACTCCTGACAGCTTCATTGTTTTTTTTTTTTTTTTTATTGCTGAAGAGTGTTGAACCTTCTTCTCTTGCGCTCTACTGTACAAACGTGAAATTACTTTTCCTTCAGTCTGAGGTTTATTCATTACACTTTTTGGTGTGAAAGGGTTTTACATTTGCTATAATTAGAACTTCTTGTATTAAAAACAATCAAACCCTGCTCATATTTAAAAAGTAACATAAAAGTAACGCAAGAGTAACGTAACGCATTACTTTCCATAAAAAGTAGTAAAAAAAGTAATGTAATTAGTTACTTTTTTAGGGAGTAACGCAATATTGTAATGCATTACTTTTAAAAGTAACTTTCCCCAACACTGTTTGTTGGTGCCTTTTTCTGTTCTAAAGAAGGGGTGTGCCAATACTTTTGTCCATATAGTGTCTATACAAGTCATTGGTGTTTGGTGATTTTTGGCTCAAGGTCTGCATTTAAAGTTGCACCAGAGGTGTTCAGCTGGGATTAGGAAAAAACAAAATGGCTTCCTACATGTTTGTTATTCCAATTTACAACTATTTTAGTGTAACTGAGGTACTATTATAATTTTTTTGAATATTGTACATTAGTTTTATTAGTCACACTTTATTTTAAGGTCTAATTCTCGCTATTAACAAACCATTAACTATGACTTTTTCTGTCAATAAACTTGGTAATTTGTACGGTGTACATTTTAGGACATCCTCAGACCTCAGTCATAAAATTATTCGGTGTCGTGCCTCAGACTGAAAGGCTTCAGGTGTCAGGAAAAACGACATCAGGTCTCGTACAATTAGGCATCAGGCAAAACGGACTCAGATTAAAAGGCATCAGATTAAAAGGCATCAGGCGAAACGGACTCAGATTAAAAGACATCAGGCGAAACGGGCTCAGGTAGAGTATGACGTGTCGCGCTGCCTCGCCCCGCCCCATTAGTTTAACATTTAACTGAAACTGTTAGAATATATCAGGAGCGGCTTACCTCCTTCCGCCATCCTCAACCATTCCACACCACTTGTTTTGAAACGCGTGCGTGTGACGTCACATGGGGCGGGGCAGCGCGACACGTCACACTCTACCTGAGTCCGTTTCGCCTGATGCCTTTTAATCTGATGCCTTTTAATCTGAGTCCGTTTCGCCTGATGCCTTTTAATCTGATGCCTTTTAATCTGAGTCCGTTTTGCCTGATGCCTAATTGTATGAGACCTGATGTCGTTTTTCCTGACACCTGAAGCCTTTCAGTCTGAGGCACGACACCGAATAATTTTATGACTGAGGTCTGAGGATGTCCTAAAATGTACACCTGAAGCCTTTCAGTCTGAGGCACGACACCGTTTAATTTTATAACTGAGGTCTGAGGATGTCCTAAAATGTACACCTGAAGCCTTTCAGTCTGAGGCACGACACCGTTTAATTTTATCACTGAGGTCTGAGGATGTCCTAATAATTTTATGACTGAGGTCTGAGGATGTCCTAAAATGTACACCGTGTTAAATTTAGGTATTGGGTATAGGGATGTAGAATATGGTCATGCAGAATATGTGCTTTATAACCACTAATAAACAGCCAATATGTTAATAATATGTGCAACTATAGTTAATAGTATAGGTAATTGTTTTATTTTAATTTGTTACAGTTTTTGTAATTTTCTTGTGTGGGTTCCTTAAACACTGTAAAAATGATGAGATCAGTAAATCATCGTAACATAATGTTTTTTTCCATTAAGTCATTAAAATAATTTAACCAATTTCAACTTTTTCAAGAATTTGTAAAAAAAATTATTAAGTTGAAATTACTTGTACTGCAAATTAAATTAATGAAACTTAAAAATCTAAGGCGGCAATTGAACTTAATTTTTAAAGTTAAAGTAGGTAGATTTTTTTATTACAGCGTATATGTCTATAAAGTTTTTATTTCAAGTTTAGTTTAAGTTATTTTTCTACATCAAGTACATGAGAAACTTTGCCTTTTCAGTTAGCTGAAATAAAACATTTTTGTACTTGATTTTATTTCAAGTAAAATATTTAAAATTATTTTATATTTAGTTTAAATTTTTGTTTTTTTTTAACTATAAAAACCTTTTCTTAATTGACAGCCATTCGAAATCAGCAAATCAGCTACATATATATATATATATATATATTAGTGCTGTCAAATGGTTAATCGCGATTAATCGCATCCAAAATAAAAGTTTTTGTTTACATAATATATATGTGTGTATTGTGTCTATTTATTAGGTATATATATAAATACACACATATACAGCATATATTTTGAAAATATTTACATGTCTATATTAATATTCATATTAATATGTCAATTTATGTCATATATATAAATATATTTAATATATAAATGTAACATATTTTTCTTAAATATATACATGCATGTGAATGTATTTATATATTCATAATAAATCAACACAGTCCACACATTTATATTATGTAAACGATAACTTTTATTTTGGTTTGACAGCACTAATATATATATATATATATACATATATATGGATAATAAATCAATATTTTTAATAGATTGTTTTAGATTCTTTGTGGAGGGCTTTTAAAATTGCTATATGTGTGAAATTGCTATGTTGCAAGTCTTTGTATATTGTTCCTTTTTTTTTTTAAATAAGTGAATATGCAAAACATATGCGGTTCTGAAACGGATGGGTTCTGTTCCACTTTCGGCCGTAGCTCCATCCGTATCAGACCAGACTGTCTGATCCCTGACGTGACAGCCTCCATTACCCGCTTAAATCCCTTCCCACTCC